>NC_081365.1:33976393-34026393 GCF_030684315.1 Stegostoma tigrinum | reverse complement strand
TCCTTCAAAGCCACTACAACTTAAACTTATGAATATAGAGAAAATTAATAATTAAAATTATGCTTTAGCTCAAAGTAGGTAGTGATTTCTTGACCAGATGAGGAAAGGCACATATAAGATCCTAACATAAGATGTACCCATGTGAAAATGTAAAAGCTTATGAACTAAGGGAAATCATGTACTGCAATGTTCAATTCAGTTGAAAATATTCCAGCTTTGATATCCAGATTTGTGCTGGACAATGCTAGTTATGTCCATAAATTTAGAAAATCACCAGTTTTAGTTTGAAAAGCATTGCTACTGTATCTTTTATTCGTAAAATCTTCTTCAAATCGCAAAGCATTTCCATCCCTGTGCAGAATACCTTAAAACTAAAATACATGCCACCTCCAATCCAAGTTAATACTCTGCATAGTTATTCTTCACCTTTGGTAAAACAATGATGAAATAATTTGAAAGCAAGAGCTCTCAAACTACTACATACAAATTTCTTTCACATCTTCACAACCAATTGCAGTTACTGCTGTTTAAAAAGGAGAATTTGGGTTATCGTGTGCCTGAAGAATTAAATAAGACTTTCCTGACTCAAAAGTGAAGTTGATTCCAAAACTTAAGATTGCAGTTTGCTGTTGTGCAGAGATCACCACTGTCAGCTGCTTGCTTCAATCACAATAGCACCTCATGCTATTCTGTGAAAACACAGCAATCATTTTGCACTGAAACAGCTGCACATGGAAGATTTAATGCTTATTCACATTCCTCATTAGTGCACAGAACTTTCATTGGTCTAAAAAGGTGATATCAGCTGAGTCACCAATTTTAATATCAATACAGACCTTTCCAATCAACTTATATACCATTGCCAATGACAGTTTTGGATTGAACTAATAATCCAAACCCTAAACTAATAAAAAAGTTCTGCATAAAAACCACTCTTTACCAGCTACCATCGGTTCTGAAGAAGGGTCACTGGATCTGAAACATTAATTCTGATTTCTCTCCACAGATGCTGCCAGACCTGCTGAGATTTTCCAGAAATTTCTGTTTTTGCCCCAAACTAATAATCCGAAGAACACAAGTTCAAGTCACACTGTGTAGCAGTTTGTAAATTTGATTTAAAAAGCTGACATTACTAGAAGTGGCCCTGAAAAGATCTGTTTGATGTAAAAACCTAACTGTTGCCTAGCCAACTTAGGGAAGGAAATCTGCATCCTTGCACTGTGTAGTTTATGCTTATTATTCCACAGCTGATGATGCAACTCAAAACTGTCCTCTGAAAAAGATGCAGCAGAATAATTAATCATGTCAAGTTGTTGCAAAAAGTACTGGAGGCAGCACTCAGTGAAGCACATATCTTTAATATACTGTCTTAACATTTCTACTATTACTCAGTTCTTGCTTGAGGCTTTCCCTGCATGCTTAAAAAAGTAAAAATAAAATTAGCTCGTGAAGGAGCTTTCAAGCCAAACCACATCTATGAGTTGTTACATTTTGACAGCTGTAACAAATTCTAACATAGCAGGTGAAATAATTTGAAACATTTGGAAACAATCAACACCATTTGAAAATCAAACAACCTCCAACTTTTTAAAGAAGTCAAACTGCCTCATCTCCTGAATCTCAATCGTTGTCAAAAAGGACAAGTTCTTCCTTAACCATTTCATCGCTACTAAATTTCACTGAAGTCCATCCATTAGATTTTCAGGTATTTGGTGAGATTTTCCATTTTGACTTTAATGTTAGAGGTTGTTCTTTCCATTAGGAATCAAAATGCGTTTTCTCCTACAATCAAGTATTGTTCCACTAAATTATCCCCACTGTTATCTTCCACAGTCAATAGATAGGGTACGACATTTAAAGGGCATCCATGATGTGGAGATGCCAGAGTTTGGACTGGAGTGGACAAAGTCAAAAGTCACACGGCACCAGGTTATAGTCCAAGAGGTTGATTTGAAATCACAAGCTTTTGGAGCTGATGAAGGAACAGCGTTCCAAAAGCTTGTGATTTCAAATAAACCTGTTGGACTCTAACCTGGTGTCGTGACTTCTGACTTCAAAGGGCATCCAGACAGACATTCACTTAACAGCAAACATACAGCATCACTGGAACCTAAATTAGTTGTCCCCACTCCCAAGATGTCTCAAACTAAACAGAATCTAGCCCTTGGGTTCAGCAACGCCAAGAGGCTTTATTTCAGACGTCCAGCAAAGAAGGGGTGTCCACTCTTTACAGATGATAGCAAGAAGGCCTAGCATCAGATCCAGGCAGCCTGGGCCAAAGCTGCAGCCTGGTCAGCACTGTGCCTGTCAAAAAAAAACCTGATTCTTTGCAACAATGGGTTAAACAATCTGCTCTTAGGGTCAATGCCACCATCTATTCATTGCAAACTGACATTCATCGAGCTACTCAGTTTGATCATGTCTCTGCACAGGCATGTAATTGGGCAAAAGCCTGCAAGCATAAACTTCATATGGAATACGCACACCAAAAGGTCACAATCACCTCATGCTGCCCATGTCCTCATGCTTTCTGGGCACTGTGGCTCCTAATCATCTACGGGGGGGGGGGGAGATTCACAACTGTGTACGGTTATGCATGCTCATCAGACGTATCCATTGCCATCACATTTATGCAGAATAATCTGAACCCTTGGTATCCACTGCAGGAGTTCTCCAGGATAGAATCCTAGGCATTTGCATCTTCAGCTCTTAATAATGTTAGTTTCATCACAAGATCAAATGCTCACTGACAGCTGTGGTGCTCAGCTCCCTACAAGTTCTTCAAACAATGAAGCAATCCATTAGTACATGAAACAGACTCGGATGCTATCTAAGTTAAGGCTGATTTGGCATCACTAAAGTCACACGAATGTCGACAAATCCCCATGAGCAATGAGGGAGTTCGACCAGTTCACCATGACTTGCAACAATATTGCACCTCTCATTACCAACATCCTGGAGACTACCACTGAAGAAGATCTGGACCAGCCACGTAAGTGCAGTGCAAATAGAGTAGATCAGAATCAGAGATAAAAAGTGTACAGTTGGATGAATACAGCAGGCCAAGGAACATCAGAGGAGCAAGAAAGCTGATGTTTCAGTTCTAGACTCTTCTTCAGAAATGCTCCTCTGATGCTGCGTGGCCTTCTGTGTTCAACCAGCTCTACACCTTGTTATCTTAGGTTCTCCAGCATCAGCAGTTCCTACTATCTCCAGATCGGAATCAGAGCTGGCATTCTACATTGGGTACATACCTGACTCCCCAAAGTTCTCTTATCTACAAGTCATATCACCAATGCAATGGGATGTACTCTAGTATTAGCACTCAAAATCATGACCATGTTTAGGATAAAACAACACACCTTCCCATCCACCAAGTTAACCATCCACTCTTTCTACCACTAGCTCACCATGGCTACAATAGTATGATTTAGAACACACTGCAGCAACTCGCCCAAGTTTATGTGACAATACCTTCTAAATCCACAACAACCACCACTTAGGAGGGCAATGGCAATAGGTAAACAAGAAGGAATAAAATCTGCAAGTCACACACCATTCTGACTTGAATGCGCGGATTCTTTTGTTGTTTCTTGATCAATACCCAATAGCACTGTGGCAGTACTTTCTGTATTGGACTGTATTCCCCTGGGAAACTAGAAATGAGAAATAAATATTGTTTTTTTAAAAGTTTGGACTCTTTATGTATAATATCTTTTAATTATATTCATTTAACCTCCAAAGTTCTTTTCATTTAACTCTTTAACTCAGAAAAAAAAAGTAATTAATTCAGTAAGAAATTGTAAGCAGTTTTATAAGAAAGCACAATAAAGTACTCTTGGAATTAATGAATACTGGATCAGAGGAAAATTAATTGTTCCAGAGTCATTCCTGGGATTATTCTGTTTTGGTCTACAGTACACAAAACTCAAGGGTTTCTAGACAAAAGCCCCTCTAGGAAGAGTGTAAAGTGAGGAAACTGTCTAAGGCATACACTTGGCATAAGAGGTCCTTTGGTGAGCTCATTGAAGATGCAAACCCTCTCAATGATAAGAATTCTACTGTTTGTTGGATAAATTTTAAAAAAGTCAAGTTGGAAGAATATAGCTATCTGATTACCATCTAGCCCAAATCAACTGTAGATTAATAAATTTGTAATTTACAATTTCAGAAATAAAGTTCATCAAGTCTTATTTCAAATTTCACTGTGAAGCACAATCATGAAAATCTTCAATCTTTCAGGTGTTACATTATGACAAAACCATAATAAATAAGATCTCTCTGATGAAGGGTCTAGGCCCGAAACGTCAGCTTTTGTGCGTCTCTCTGATGAAGGGTCTAGGCCCGAAACGTCAGCTTTTGTGCTCCTGAGATGCTGCTTGGCCTGCTGTGTTCATCCAGCTTCACACTTTATTATCATAAATAAGAGTCGGGTATTTGTCACTCATATCTATTCTGCCGTTTAATATGATCGCAGCTGATCTGATCACCCATAACCCGGGTTCTGTCAATCAAAATCTGTCTAACTTTACCTTGAAATGGGACATGATCTAATTGAAACAAATGAGAATAAGGGGCTTCACGAGGTGGATGCTGGGAAGATGTTACCTCTTGGAATTTTAGAACTAGGGGCGTAGTTTAAACATCAGGGCCTCCTGTTTAACAGGGAGATTAGGTTTGTTTTCCCTCACAGTTATAAAGCTTTTGAATACTGTTTCCCAGACAGCAATGGAAACCATATTACAGAAGCAGATTCTTCAGTCAAAGTCCATGGCGAACATAATCCTAAACTAAACTAGTCCCACCTGCCTGCTGCTAGTGCATTTCCCTCCAAGTCTTTTATATTCTTGCAATTATTTAAGTGTGTTTTAAACGTTGCAACTGTGCCTGCATCCACCGCTTCCTCAAGAAGTTCATTCCACAGGCGAACCAGCCTCTTGTAACGGATTTGACTTTGTCTTTTCTTAAATTTCTCTCCTGTCACCTTAAACATAAGTCCCAAGTAGGAAAAGATACCCTATCTGTACCCCTCGTGATTCTACACACTTCTATAAGGTCACCCTCAGCCTCCTACGCTCCAGTGAACAGATGTCCCAGCCTTTCTTTGCAACTCAAACCTTCCATACCTGGCAAGATCCTGGTAAATCTCTTCTGAGCTCTCTCTCGCTTAATTATATCTTTCCTATAAGAGGGCGACCAGAACACAGGTCCTGCATCTGTTTGTTGGACCAAAATGCAATATTTTACATTTATCCAGATTGAATTCTACCTGCCATTTTTCAGCCCACAGACCCACCTGTAATCTTAAAAAGCCTTCTTCATTATCTACAATGCCACCAATTCTGGTGTTGTCCACAAACTTACTTCTATACTACACCATACCTTCCACATTCACATCTAAATCATTTATGTAAGTGACAAATAAAGAAGGACCCAGAAGCAATCCCTGTGGAACACCACTGGTGACAGGCTTCCAGATCAAAAAGCAACATCTACCACCACTGCCTCCTGCAGTTAAGCCAATTATATATCCAACTGACAAGCTCACCCTGAATCCCGTGTGACCTAACTTTACTATTTAGTCTACCACGTGGAGCCTTGTCGAAGGCTTTACTGAAGTCCAAGTAAACAACTTCGGCTTTGTCCTCAAACCTTTTGGTAACTTCCTCGAAAAAAACTCAAATTAAGTTTGAGAGACATGATTTTCCTCACACAAAACTGTGCTGACTATCCCTCATCAAATTTTGTCTCTCTTTATATTCTCAAAAACCACCAGGACGTCCACTTCTGTAATGTGAACTGTTTTTAAAGCATCAATATTTGTTTCCCTGAATTCTCTAGCCCCCATTTCTTTCTCCACAGTAAAAAGTGACGTGCAATACTCATTTGATATTTTTCCTATCTCGTGAGGTTCAACACAAATATGAGCTCTTTGATCTTTAAGGGGCCTTACCCTCTCTCTCCAGCTACCCTCTTAAATGCACTGGTACAATCTCTTTGGATTATCTTTAACCTTATCTGCCAATGCTATCTCATATCTCCTCTTTGCTTACCTGATTTCCTTAAGAGTGCCCCTACAATCTCTCATATTGATTAAGAGATTAATTTGAACCCAGTTGTCTATATCTAAGATTCTCAACTAGAATTTCAATATCTCTATTCATCCATTGTTCCTTCATCTTTCCAGCCTTAGCTCTCAATCTAACAGGAACATAATGCCTCTTAAGTTTCATCACCACACTCTTGAAAGCCTCCCACATGTCAGATGTCCTTTTACCTGTGAACAGTCTACTCCAACCAATGATTGAAAGTCCTTGTCTCATACCGTTAAAATTTGCCTTACTCTAATTAAAAACTTTAACTTTTATGGAAGGTTTATCCTTTTCCACGGCCATTTTAAATCTAATAGAATTATGATCACTAGACCTAAAGTGTTCCCCTACTTTCACTTCAGTCACCTGCCCCGCCTTATTGCCTGAAAAAAGGCCAAGCTTTGCTCCTTTCCTAGCGGGAACATCCACATATTTTTAAAGAAAATTTTCTTGAACACATTTGACAAAGTCTTCACCATCCAAACCTTTAACACTATGCTAGCCCCAGTAAAGATTTGAAAAATTAAAAGCCCCATTACAGCCTTATTATGCTTACAAATAGCTGAGATCTCTCTATACATTCGTTCCTCAATTTCTAATTGACTTTGTTTCTTTGACATTCAGAACCTTCCTCTTCAATTCTTCTATTTACAGTGCTGGGTCTAGGTGAAGTGGTTCGTGACTGAGAGGTGCAATTGTTTGTCGCGAACCAAGCATAGGTGTTCCACAAAGTGGTGGACCTATGCTCGGTTCGCGACAAACTACTGCACCTCCCAGTCGCGAACCACTTCAACTCGCCCTCCCACTCCTCAGACGACATGTCCATCCGGTGCCTCCTCTAGTGTCTCTTCGATGCCACCTGAAGGTTGCAGGAACACCTCGTATTGCGCTTAGGAACCCTGTAGCCCAATGGTATCAATGTCGACTTCACAAGCTTCAAAATCTCCCGGTCCCTGACCGCATCCCACAACCAGCCAGCATGCCCCAGCCTCCCTCACCTGTCTGTTCTTTCTCCCACCTCAACCCCCACCCCCACCTCCACCTCCTTCCTACCAGCCTCAACCCCACCCCCTTGACCTGTCTGTCTTCCCTTGGCTGACCTACCCCACATCCTAACTCCCCACCTACAATCACCTTTACTGGCTCCATCCACACCTCCTTGACCTGTCTGTCTCCTCTCCATCTGTCTGCTCCTTTATCCATCTTCCATCTGCCACTCCCTCTCTCCCTATTTATTTCAGAATCCCCTTCTCCTCCCCTATTTCTGAAGAAGGGTCCAGACCCGAAACATCAGCTTTCCTGCTCCTCTGATGCCGCTTAGCAGGCTGTGTTCACCCAGCTCTACATCTTGTTATCGCAACTTCAGCTCAGCTTTTGCCAGCTTTTTGAGAAATCCTCTTGAGGGTCCAACATGAGAACTGAAAAACTGAAACCGTTACAATTCCTGCAGAATGTCTAGACGATCTGCTCTTAACATCTCATGCATGTCCTGATTATGAGGAGACCCCAGTGACATCAACAGATGTCTAGTAATATCTGTCTGTGTCAGCAATGAAAATCATCTGGAATACTTCAGATCTTAAATCTTTTTCTGAGAATTAACAAGGCCAAAGTGCTGTTCTTCAATGTTAATTTCTGCTGAGAAAGTTTCTTTACAATTCCCTTTAACTGGTGCAAGAGTTGGTGTTGGGTTAGTTAAAACAGTAAATATTTATTTTTGAGATTGCTGACTTGCTCGCCAAGCTGTCTTGTTTTTGTTCAGTTGTTTCGTCACCATGCTAGGTGACATCAACAGTTGCTTTTCTGTATACTGAGGTTTGGAACTCGCTGTTTGTCAATCGTTCTACTTTAACATCCAGAAACGGAAGCTGATTGTTATTTTCTTCTTCTCATGTGACTTTAATCCCTGTGAATACACTGTTGATGAGGTGCTGGATCTCACCTAATTTGCTGCGTTTAATAGTGACAAATGTGTAGTCTACGTACTGGATCCACAGTTTAGGTTGAATGGGGGGAGGGTGGTGTGTTCTAGTCTTTGCATGACTTCTTCTGCGATGAGTCCCGAGATGGGTGACCCCATTGGTGTACAGTTGATCTGATGTATTTCTGACCATTAAAGACAAAGTACGTGGTGAGGGGAAGATCTATTAATTTAAGTATGTTGTCCTTGCTGTGTCCTCCAGTAATGTGGCTACTGTTTCTTTGGCTAGTAGGATGTCGATTGATGTGAATAAAGCTGTGATGTTCATAGACACCATAATCTCATCGTCGCTGATTTTTATGTTCTTCAGGCTATCAAGGAAATCTTGGGTTGAGTGGATAGAATGGGGTGATCCATCTGTTAGGTGTTTCAATCTCTGTTGTGTGATGTAGGGAAACAATGGGTCTGAGAGGAATGTCTGGTTTATGTACTTCAGGCAGTCCATAGAAGCAGAGGGTGTTTGTGCCTTCTGGTTTCATTCTCACAAAGTCTGTCGTGGTTATCTGCCCTGCATTCATTAGTCGCTTCAGTGTCTGGGTGATCCTATTACCTAGGTGTGGTGTTAGGTCTATCGCCACCTGTTGGTAAGTGGTTACATCTGCAAGCAATGTCTATGCTTTTTTAATGTAGACTGGTTTGTTCGAAATGACGGTCATCGCCCTTTGTCTGCTGGTAGAGTTATGATGTTCTTGTCTTTCTTGAGTTTATCTACTGCTTTTCTCTCTGTTGTGTTCAGGTTGTCGCCTTTGTTCCTTCTGTGCAGTGCGAGGATTAGAGTTTGTCGGATGGCTTGTTGTGTTTCATTCATCAGTTTGTTGTCTTTTAATGTACTCTCCAGAGCAGCCATGAAGTCTATTCTGTTCGCATCTTTGTGGTTATAGTTCAGTTCACATAATAAGACAGCTTTCTCAGTTTCTGTGAACTGTCTGTTGGATAGGTTTCTTTTGCACGTGTCCAGTTTGTTGTTTTCCTTGTCTTTGTAGTGGATCAGTTTGGTGAGCTTCTCCTGTAGCTCATGTCCTGTCTTAGTTTTAGTGTTGATCGATGGTGATTGGCCTGTTCTAGGGTTGCAGTCGGTTGCTGGTCTGTAGAGTTTAGATACTGTGATTTTTGTCACACAACTTCTCATTCATACTTGTGGAGTCGGTTCTGGGCATCATTAATCATTGCTCATAGCACTCTGTGTCCGTTCTGTTCAATTATTTCATACACCTGTGGGTTGTTGAGTGGATGTTAATATTTCATGCTGCAGGGTAGTCACTGGTTCCTAAGGCATTCGTGGAGGAAGTGAAGTTGTTCACGGGTAGAGCTCAGTCAGTTGGCAAAGGTTTCCCATTGTCTGGCAAGTTTGAGCGTGTTATGCCTGTAGTTGTTTAAAGTTTTGGCAAAAATCTGCAGCTCGGTGGATGAGGTTATTGACTTGCTCGTCAAGCTGGCTTGTTTTTGTTCAAATGTTTTGTCACCATGCATGGTGACATTATCAGTGGAGCCTCCGATGAAACGATGTTATTTTATCCTGCTTGGAATTTACACTGTCCAGTCCGTTGTGGTGGGTACTTCATTTCAGGTTTTGATCTGTATGGGTTTGTACATGGGGTCCAATTCTATATGCTTGTTGATTGAAGTATGACCATTCCTCTAGGAATTCCTGTGTGCGTCTATATTTGGCTTGGGCTACTACAGTTACCTTGTCCCAGTTAAATTGATAGCCTTCATTGTCTGAATGTACGGATATTACGGAGGGTTTGTCATGCTGTTTTGCTGCTAGCTAATGTTCATGTATTCTGATGGCTAGTTCCCTTCCTGTGTGTCTAATATGATGTTTGTGGCAGTCGTATGGTATTTTGTAAACCACGCTTGTTCTGCATATTGTGGTAATGGGATCTTTAATCCTCATGTCATGGAGTGGCTGCGGGCAACTATGATGTCAAGTGGTCTTAGGAGTCTTGCTGTCAGTTCCAAAATGTTCTTGATGTAGGGCAGTGTGGCCTGTGTGTTATGTCATACTGTGTCCTCCTGTTGTTGCCTGCTTTGTAAGCATCTGTGGTTGAAGTTGCGGGAATATCTGTTTAAGGCGAGGATCTTGTGTAAATGTTCTTCCTCTTTCCTTCGTAGTTCTGTAAAGCAACCCTTACGGATCAAATCCTCAACTTCCACAGCAACCACCCCAAAGTCCACAAACAAAGCTGCATTAGGACACTATTTAAACAGGCCAGGACACATTGCAACACTCCAGAACTACGCAGGAAAGACGAAGAACACTCATACAAGATCCTCGCTTTAAAGTGATATCCCCGCAACTTCATCCACAAACAGCAACAGGAGGACACAGTATGACCTAACACATTGGCCACACTGCCCAACATTAAGAATATATCAGAATTGACAATAAGACTCTTAAGACCACTAGACATAATGGGGGCCCAAACGTCCACAGCCACTCTATGACAAACACTTCTAAGGATTAAAGACCCCACTCCCACAACATGCGGAACGAACGTGGTTCACAAAATACCATGCAATAACTGCCACAAACATTATATCAGACACACAGGAAGGAAACTAGCCATCAGAATACATGAACATCAGCTAGCAGCAAAATGGCACAACAAACTCTCCTTAATATTGACATATTCAGACAATGAAGGCTATCAATTTAACTAGGACAAGGTAACACTAGTAGCCCAAGCCAAACATAGACACGCACAGGAATTCCTAGAGGCATGGATCTCCACCATACTTCAATCAACAAGCACATCGAATTAAACCGCATATACAAACTCATACAGATCAAAACCAGAAATGAAGTACTCACCACAAAGGACCAGACAGAATAATAACACAGGAGTGGTTTTCCATCGCTTCATCGGAGGCTCCACTAATGATGTCACTAAGCATGGTGACAAAACGTCTGAACAAAAACAAGCCAGCTCAGTGAGCAAACCAACAACCTCATCCACAACCCGAGCTACAGATCTTTGCCAAAACTTTAAATATTTATTTTTATTGCAAACTATTATTCAGCTTGATCTTTATCAGTTAAGTCTTGTGTCTGTAAAAAAATCAATTTTATTGTTTATTAAACAAATTTGGTCAATGGATCATTTTATTCTGAATCTAATATGAATTATACGTAATTAAAACAAAGAACAGAATAAATACTGGAGATCTGCAGCAAGCAAAAACAAAGTACTGGAGAAACTTAGAGTGTCTGGCAGCACCTTTGGAGAAACAAACAGTTAACAGTTTGATTAGTTCTGACAAAGTGTCATTGGACTTGAAACATTAACTGTTTTTCTCTCCACGGATACGACTACCACAAGTGCTGAGTTTCTCCAACACTATCATTTTTTTGTTTACATACAGTATGTAAATGGCCGATCAGTAACTGGGCCAAACAGTTATATATATGCTGTTACCAGTTAAGTAGTAAGACTAGATAGGCTCAGTGCTCATGTCCAACCACAGTCATGACAATTGCCATTTTTAAAAAAAGCCCATTTCATTCACAAACATCCTTCAGAAAGGAACTCTGCCATCATTACATGGTCTGGCCTACACGTGACACGAGTCCAACAGCAACTACTCTGATAAGATCTAAAAAGTCAATCAGTCCAACAGTAACTAAGGATCAACAATAAATGTTGGAACTGACAGTGACACCCACATCCTATGAAAGAATAAAAAGCTTCCCTACTTTTATACGTCATCCCCTTTGCAACAAAAGCTAAAATTCCAATCACCATTCTAATCACGATGCACCTGTATGCTAGTCTTTTTGTAATTTATGTATTACGTCATATTTCTTTTTAGCACAGATTTCTATTTCATTCCATTTAAATAATAGTTGCCTTTCCAAAATTGAAAACTTCAGAATTTCCCACATTACGCTCACTCACTTCACTTGTCTAGATACTTTCACAGACTTCAGATTTGTCCTCTTCACAACTTGTTTAGAAAACCTATCTTTGTATCATCAGCAAAATTTACCACAGTACACACAGTTCTTTCATCCAAATCAATAACACGATTACAAATTGTTGAGACCCCAGCAATACTCTATCCTGCAAATACGTAAATTTCAATACATGGGTTCATATCGTGTACGCTAACTTTTGATATGGCAATTTACTGAATATCTTTTACAAATTCAACATCATCAAATCTACTGGTTCACAACTATCTATAAGACTATAAGACATAGGAGCAGAAGCAAACCATTCAACCATCAACTCTGCTCTACCATTCAATGACATCATGGCTGAGCTGAAAACCCAATTCCATATCCTTGTCCTTTTCCTATAATCGTTGATTCCCTTGTTAATTAAAAATCTCTCAGCCTTGAATACGTAAAGACAGAGCGTGACAGCCCTCTGTGGTCAAGAATTCCACAGATTCATTATCCTCGAGAAAAGAAATACCTGTCTTTGTCTTAAATATGCAATCCTTTATTCTGAGATTATTCCCTTTAGTTCTATAATACCTCACAAGGGGAAACAACCTCACTAGATCTACCTTGTCAAGGGCCCTCAGAATTTTATACGCTTCAATAAGGTCCCCTCTCATTCTTTTAAATTCCACTGAGTACAGGCCCAATCTACTCAACTTCTCCCCATAAAACACTTCATTCCTTCTATCAGCCTAATTAACTTTCTCTAGACTACCTCCAATGTCAGTACATTTTTCCTTAGACAAGGTGCCCAAAACTGCTCATAGTATTCCAGCTGTGGTCTGACTATTGCCTTGTGTAGTTTTAGCAAAACTTCCTTACTTTTTACTCCAGTCCCTTTGAAACGAAGGCCAATATTCCACTTGCCTTCACTGTTAACTGCTGAACATGGCAGCTAGCTTTGTGATTCATGCACAGGGATTCCAAAATTCTACTGTGCTGTAGCTTTCTGCTCTCTTTTCTCCAGTTAAATAACATTCAGCACTTCTGTTCCTATAGAAGTACAAACCTCACATTTTCCCACATTATATTTCATCTTTTTTGCCCACTTTTTTTTTGCACACTTCACTTAACCAGTCTATCTCCCTCTGCACTCTTTTTGTCATCTTTGCTCCTTGTCTTACTGCCCTGCCTGTTACTTTCTCAAAGAACTGTAATAAATTAGTCAAACATCAGTTCTCGTTCACAAAGCCACATTGACTGTCTGAATTATGAGTTTCTAAACTTGTTGGAAAAAGGGAGACATGCTGTTGATGTTTTTATTCATCAGGACAAATACTGGGACATAAAACTTCAAAGGGAATTTGGCATAGGAAACTAGGCATTGATTGGCTGGCTGCCAATTAATCTTACTGTGACAATCAGACAGATTAGTCAAGTTATCATGTGCTTTCCTCAATGCAATATTATTCTTAAATTCTTTAGTTGGCCATGAATGCTGGTACTTCTCATACAGTCTTTCTTTCTCAACGGACAATACTGAAAACATAAAATGTTAATAGTCAGCCAGGCAAATTTTACTCTGAAGCCAGTTTTACACATCAGGAAGCCTACATTATTTTCCAAGAGTTCTGCAAAAATTATTCAACATCGAAACAATTAAAAGGGAAAGGTCCAACCTGTGCTCCCTTCATTGCCATCCAAGGAAGGCTTGATAGACTCTGACGGATTGCTCATTCTCGATTCTGTGCAAAATGGAAAAGAGGCATATCAGTTATTCATTATGTTTTTCTTCTTTCACCAGTTACTTTCTTCATTCAGGAAGAAGGCATTTAATTGAGCAGTAGAGTTTTTTTGCAGTGATTAAATACTAATAACTATGTTACTCTGATAAAAAGCCAGTTTTAGTAATGAATAGATACGACTCATAAACTGAACTGACACTATTCTAGAAATATTGTGATGAAACTGTGAGATTGTAAAGTTTTATTTTAATACCTTTTACTGCAAGTGTGGGCTATCGGAATTCGAAGTTAAACATATTGCTTTCTTTACGTATTTAGAGTTAACAATTAGCTTTTTATAAACTACAATCCTAATAACAAGTGAGAGGAAGTCACTCTCCTAGTGAACAATCCAGAGGACTTAGAAGGAAAACTTTTCAGACCCTCAGTTTCGTTTCAGTTTGTGTTGGGAACTTGTTCAAGAGAAAAGCATTTATCAAATTCCGAAATGCTAAGAGGTCTTTCAATGGAGTAATATGCGCTAAGCAGTGTACCTAATAAAATGTTTAAAGTAATGAAATTATTATTAATCCCAGATCAGACTGTTTTTACTTCAGTTGATGGAAAAGAAATTAAGTTAAATTTTTGAAGTTTTAAAAGCTAAAATGGAACTGAAACTGCACATGGGCTGCTCAGTGGTTAGCACCGCTGCCTCACAATACCAAGGACCTGGGGTTGATACCACTCTTGGGTGACAGTTTGTGTGGCATTTGAACATTCTTCCGTGCCTGTGCGGGTTACCCCCAAGTGCTTTGGCTTCTTCGCACGGTCCACAGATGTGCAGGTTAGGTGGATTGGCCATGTTAAATTGTCCACAGTATCCAGAGATGTGCAAGCTAGCTAGATTAGCGGTGAGAAATGCAGGGTTACAGCGACAGGGTAAGAGGATGGGTCTGGATGGGATGCTCTTTGGACAGTCAGCATTGACACGATGGGCCGAATGGCCTACTTCCACACAGTAGGGATTCTATGGTTCTGTGACACTGGAACAAGCTTTATCAGGAGCACAGTAATAGTAATTTAGAAAGTGTACCCTGTGGTTTCAGAGGAGTTGAAATTTTAATTACCACAAGCCCAACAAGTCTGTCTGTCTGTCTGTCTCTCTCTCTTTCCACCCCCCCGCCACTTTGAAAATCAGCAGGACTGGGTCTTGCTATAGGGCCAGCATTAGGTATTTTTAGGATGTTTGTAAGGTGTATCAGTATCATAATTGTATCATAAAATTTACTGATTCCGATACAAAGCTGTTTTTGTTCAATCTTTGAAGAGTGCTTAGGTTGTTTATACTGTATTTAAAACCTTTGAACTTGTGCAAAGTGTTTTTGTTCATATTTCTGATACTAATAAACTTTTGCTGTTGAAACAAAATTTGCAATATTGCGCGCTTATGTTTTAGTAAAAGACCACTGTAACTGGAAAAAAAAACAAAATTTACAATCGATCCAGCCAGGTTCCTGTCAGGGATCTGACGTACCCAGTACTAACATTGCCTAAGCATTACCTCATACCACTGGGGTGACAAGATCATAATAATGCACAAAAACTGTGTCTCTAGCATAGCAAATTCTTTTCAGAATTGATTCACTCTACCATTCTTCCCACAGATTGTACATGTAGTAGTTGAAGCAAACCAGGTATACTAGGATTGGTTTTTAAAATCAACATTCAATGCAATGGGTAAGAGAGTCATTTCAGCAAAACAAAGTTACTTCCATGTACTTTGCCTTCTTACAACATGATCGTCCATTTATGACAACTTTTATAAAGATATTCAATTACATCAGCCTTTTTAAACAGATACAACAGTTACAGCACAAGTAAACCTTGAACACGATTTCACTCTTTAAAAATGCCAAGATTTCATTTTTTAAAAATGTGACTATATATTAAGTACAAGCACAAATATATAGATCTATAGGGAAAAACATTCAAAATTGCAGGAATTCCACTTTCCCAAATTAAAGATAGACTGGTCAGAGCAAGGTGATGTATATTTTTCTCTCTTTGTTGGCCCTTTCACCAATTGCCACAGACCTGGATAATCAGCTGCCTCCTATTGGCAGCAGCCAGCTTGGTTAGTAGCTATAGTTAGTGATGAACATTTAATTTCCCCATCCAGAACACATGGTGGGGTGCCTTTGCCACCACTCAGAAGATTTCATTAGAAAATTAATACTAACATATCTACAACTTCTTTATCTAAGAGCCTGGAATGGCTCAGGACAGGGAGACTTATCGTCTCACAGGCACATCAAACTTTGTTTAGTATTGCTCCCCTGGTGATTATAACTTCAATAATTTCCTCTCTTCCTCGATATAGTGATTTACTACTATTACCAGGATGTTTTTGGTATTTACAGAAATGGCAGAAGAAAAATATTTATTCATTTCATCCAGCATTTTCTTGTTTACTCCCACTATTATTCTCTTGAGAACAAATGCTCACTTTATTTCCTCTTTTTCTTTTTAGATAACTACAGAAATTCTTAATATCTATTTTTACATTTCTTGCTAACATCCTCTCATACTATAATTTTCTTCATCCTGATTAACATTTAAATCATACTCTGCCACTTAACATTCTGACCAATCATCTGACCTGTCACTCCCACTCATCTTTGTGCAATTAAATGTATCTTCCTCAGGTTTGACATTTTCTTTAAATTCTCATAGAGACTATCTTTTATTTTTCTGTTTTTGACTGTGGATGAAAATATGAAAAGGATTAATAAAAAGGATGATTAAGGATTGCGGAACGGCTGCACTTTTTAACAGCAAGTTACCTGACGCTCATTCTAAGTGCGGTTTGAGAAGTTTAGTTGCAGAAGGGTTGCAACTAAGGACTTGAACAAATAGAGATTTGGCCAGTAACAAGTAATGGATTGGCGTGGGGACCGGTGACACATTATTAATACAAAGATCTTTTGCCTGCCAACAACTATGTGATTGGTTTCAGGTCACTGAAAAGGTTGTAGCAGTGTATGGCTTCTGTACACAGCTCCTTCCTTTCCAGACTCATTGGACCTCTGGCTCTTAACCAATAAGTGAAAGACTTTATAAGTATAATTCAGTGACCCAGTGACAGGAGCAGGTTGAGACTTGAACATGGGTTTTGTCGCTCAGAAGTAGGGACACAGCCACAGTCAAAAGAGCCCTCTTTTTTTTTAACAAGTGTTGTTACAATTGAATGGGATTTTCCCCCCCACCACCAAATCAGCAATGGCACTTTTTGTATATTATCTACCACCACCAAATCACCTGCATTTCCAATTAATCAATTTACGTGCGAAGCCCAACAATTGCAATACAATAACATCAAACGTGACAGAAAGGTAGGGAGAAACAGAGAGTGCTAAATCAAGATAATAAAATGTGAGGCTGGATGAACACAGCAGGCCAAGCAGCATCTCAGGAGCACAAAAGCTGACGTTTCGGGCCGAGACCCTTCATCAGAGAGGGGGCTGGGGAGAGGGAACTGGAATAAATAGGGAGAGAGGGGGAGGCAGACCGAAGATGGAGAGTAAAGAAGATAGGTGGAGAGAGTATAGGTGGGGAGGTAAGGAGGGGATAGGTCAGTCCAGGGAAGACGGACAGGTCAAGGAGGTGGGATGAGGTTAGTAGGTAGATGGGGGTGCGGCTTGGGGTGGGAGGAAGGGATGGGTGAGAGGAAGAACCGGTTAGGGAGGCAGAGACAGGTTGGACTGGTTTTGGGATGCAGTGGGTGGGGGGGGGGGGGGGGAAGAGCTAGGAGGGTTGTGTGGTGCAGTAGGGGGAGGGGACGAACTGGGCTGGTTTAGGGATGCAGTAGGGGAAGGGGAGATTTTGAAACTGGTGAAATCCACATTGATACCATATGGCTGCAGGGTTCCCAGGCGGAATGTGAGTTGCTGTTCCTGCAACCTTTGGGTGGCATCATTGTGGCAGTGCAGGAGGCCCATGATGGACATGTCATCTAGAGAATGGGAGGGGGAGTGGAAATGGTTTGCGACTGGGAGGTGCAGTTGTTTGTTGCGAACTGAGCGGAGGTGTTCTGCAAAGCGGTCCCCAAGCCTCCGCTTGGTTTCCCCAATGTAGAGGAAGCCACACCGGGTACAGTGGATGCAGTATACCACATCGGCAGATGTGCAGGTGAACCTCTGCTTAATGTGGAATGTCATCTTGGGGCCTGGGATAGGGGTAAGGGAGGAGGTGTGGGGACAAGTGTAGCATTTCCTGCGGTTGCAGGGGAAGGTGCCGGGTGTGGTGGGGTTGGAGGGCAGTGTGGAGCGAACAAGGGAGTCACGGAGAGAGTGGTCTCTCCGGAAAGCAGACAGGGGTGGAGACGGAAAAATGTCTTGGGTGGTGGGGTCGGATTGTAAATGGCGAAAGTGTCGGAGGATGATGCGTTGTATCCGGAGGTTGGTAGGGTGGTGAGTGAGAACGAGGGGGATCCTCTTAGGGCGGTTGTGGCGGGGGCAGGGTGTGAGGGATGTGTTGCGGGAAATACGGGAGACGCGGTCAAGGGCGTTCTCGATCACTGTGGGGGGAAAGTTGCGGTCCTTAAAGAACTTGGACATCTGGGATGTGCGGGAGTGGAATGTCTTATCGTGGGAGCAGATGCGGCAGAGGCGGAGGAATTGGGAATAGGGGATGGAATTTTTGCAGGAGGGTGGGTGGGAGGAGGTGTATTCTAGGTAGTTGTGGGAGTCGGCATCCTGAGATGCTGCTTGGCCTGCTGTGTTCATCCAGCCTCACATTTTATTATCTTGGAATTCTCCAGCATCTGCAGTTCCCATTATCTCTAGTGCTAAATCAAAATGGATTTGGAAAGGTAGATATGGCACTCCACCCTCTTTTGACTTCCACTCTCCTAGTTAAGTATTTTTTACTAAACAGACACACCTCTGCAGCAGGTGGGACATGAACACAGGTCTCCTGGCTCAGGCGTACAGTCACTTCCACTGCCACAACAACCCTCCTTTTTTAATCCAAAATATTTTCTCAACAACCTGATTCAACCTGGAGCAGATGGGACCAGGCCTTGGGCCCTCTTTCCCATATGTAGGGACAATACCACCGCCCTACAACAGACTTTTTTAATCCGAGAGATATTTTCTAATTAATCTACACGAAGATTTTATTACACACATCTGTAGCAGGTGGGACTTGAACTCAGGCCTCCTGGCTCCAAGGTAGGGATATTATCACAGTGCCACAACAGCCCCATTGGTGGTCCAATTTTTCTAAACAACCTGTTCAGCGATGTTATTATATATCTCTCCAGCAGATGGGACTTGAACTCCAGATTCCCAGTCCAGGGGTAAGGATGCTACCACTGTTCCACAGGACAACCATCTTTTTTTGGTCCAACTTTTTATTTCACTTTTTTAAAAAAACATCAACCTCTTCACAGATGTTATTACATGTCCTTCCAACAGATGGGACTTGAACCCGAGCAACTCAGTCCAGGCAGAGGGACAGTACAACGAGCCACAAGATGGCACTTTTTAAAATCAAACCAGTTTTTCTAACCAACCTGTTTGGAGATGTTATTATACACCTTTGGAGCAGGTGGGATTTGAACCTGGGCCTGCAACTCCAGGAGTAAAGACAATACCACTGTTCCACAAGAAGGCCCCCTTTTGTTATTCAGAAAATAACAAATTCAATGAGCATCATCTGCTTCCAATCAACTCTGGAGCTATATGTTTGAGCCTTAAGGGCTTGCGTTTCACAGTGGCAATTGTTCCTATCTCTGAGCCAGGGAACCCCGATTAACGTTCCACCTGCTCCAGACGTGTGTAATAACATCTCGAACCACTTTGATTTGAAAACATCTTGTCTTTGAACAGTAATGATCCAGAGGTTATTACCTTTATGGCTTCACTTTCTAATTTAGCACCTAGCTTTTCATACTCTGCAGAATTTATTTTCTAGTTGTGTTGGTATCTACCTGGACCTCAACTAGAGGATCACGTCTCCCTTCCACTTCAAACTTTTCTCCAGCCTGGAGCAGATATTACAAACTTTCACACAGAATAAATACAAGCCATCTAGATTCTCACGTCCTGCTGCAGAGAACAGTGTCAATTCCACTCACAACACTGTTCCTGACTGACACTAGATTCCCCTTTGCTCCTTCTGCTTGAATGGCTTCCAGGATCATGATGTCATAGTCAGTTAGCTCATCGACTGTGAAGTCCTCACTCTCATTCAAATAAGCCACATATCACAAATCATTTATATAATTGCACAGGTTTAAAATTCTGGTCTCTGGATCCCCATACCTACCTCACACTCAATCACACTTTACTGTCACTGACCACGGCAAAATCAGAAGATTCTATCCTAAGGGGCGTAGGTGCCTCCCAGCCCACTGACTCTGAGTGAAATTTCTTGCAGTTGCAGATACATGAACTGCAATTTGAAATCCTTCCTACCATTTGACATATAGGTAAAGCAGACGTTTAAAACTGCAAATAAAAACAAAATATTGTAAATGGTAAAAATCTGAAATGAACACAGGAAAATATTAGAGAAACTCAGCAAGTCTGGAAGCATCTGTGGAGAGAGAAAGAGTTAATGTTTCAAGTCCGGTAGGATGATTCTAATTAAAGAAGCATCATTTTGAATCTGCTGTCATCTCCATACTGCACAAACACAGACACAATGGGTTTTCTGACATTTTTGAATTGCCTGCATATCTGCTACAATACACTCAATCCCTTCATAAAGTTATTAAGATAAACTGTAAATAATTGAGACTCACAACAAACTCTACGGTACTACTTCTATAATAGTTTGCCATCGGGAAACTTATCCACTCATTATGACTTTGTTTTGCATCAGTTAGCTAGTCCTCTATCTATGCCGATATATTATCTTCAACACCATGCTTATATTTTCTGTTGTAACTTTTTATCTGGCACCTCATCAGATCCTTTTGAAAACACAGACACACTATGCTGCTCCCTGTACAGAAAGAGTGTTAATAAATTAGTCAAACACAAAACCATGCTGATTCTACTCAATTTTCTTTGATTTTTAATGCACTGCTGCTCCTTTATTAATAATAATGAATCCCAGTGTTTTCCCAATGACAAATATTAATGCATGAGGTTGTAGACTTGTTCGCTGAGCCGGTATATTTGATTGCAAATCCTCTCGAAAACTTTCAATATTAATCTAATTGACCTCTACTTTCCGATTTTCTGTCTCTTATTTTTCTTGAATTATCTTCAGGCTTTTCTAATCTGCTGGGACCTTTCTAGAATCCAGGAAATTCTGCTAAATACTAGATCATATCTATCATTTTCTTGTTTCTCATTATTAATTCCACAATCTCTAAGTATTAAACAGTTACTTCAGCTACTTTTCCTATGTAGGAGATTTTCCTGTATGATTTCAAATTTCCAAGCACTTACTCTTAATTTCTAAGAGTTAAGGACTATGTCAATGGAAATAATGCAGTTTAAATGACAGGTATGTTTTAACTCTGTACATGGCAAGTGGGCATCACTGTCAAAGTCCAAATTTTTTGCTGATCCTTCATTACCCACAAGATGGCAACGGTGAGTTGCATTTTGAACAGCCATACTTCTTGGAAAGGCACACCAACAAACAAAAGGTGGAGAAAATTAATTATGAAAATGCATTTTAAGGAAGATGAAAACACACAGCTAGAGCTCCTGTGGTAATTTTAAAAAAGCTAAAACAAGCATGGGACCCTTGGAGAATGTAACTAGGGAATAAATCATGGGGAATAGGGAACTAGCAGATAACAAACCAATATCCTGCATTGGTCTTCACGTTGAGAGCATAACAAACATCCCAAAGATAACAAATAAGCAAGGTACGAAGGGGAAAAAAACTAAACACAGTCAGACATATAGGGTATCTAACAAAATAATGGGACTGAAGTTAGGCAAGTCACTAGGACCTGGTGGCCTGCACTCAAGAGTTTAAATGAAAGTGACTGCCAAGATAGTGGAGGTAATAGTCAAAATATTCCAGAACTCACTGGATTTCAAGAGGTTTTCAGTATATTTAAAACTGTTAATGTGAAGGCCTTCTTCAAGAAGGGAGAGAGACAGAAAGCAGGAAAGTATACACCAGTTAGCCCAACAACTGTCACTGAAAAAATGCTGAAGTTCATTATTAAGAAAGAAATAGTGTTTCATTTAGAAGAGCTTAACACAACCAGAGTCAACGTGGTTTTGAGAAAGGGAAATCATCTTTGATAAATTTGCTGGAGTTCTTTGAGGGTATAATAGGCATATTTGGTAAAAGGAAACTAGCAGATGGATATATGGATTTTCAGAAGGCATTCGATTTGGTGCCTTATGAAAGTTTAATATTGAAGATAAGAGCTCGCAGTATCGGGGTTACTATATTAACATGGATTGAGGATACATAAGGCAGAGTCAGGTTTAATGGGTTTTTTTAAGGTTAGAAACATATAACTAGTGGAGAACAACAAACATCAGTCATAAGGCCTCAATTGTTTGTAATCTATATTAATGAGTTGGAGGAGGGAAAAGAGTGCATAGTGTCCAAATTTGCTGACAAAACAAAACAAAACTAGATGGGAGGACATGTTGTGATGATGCCATAAGGAGTCTGCAAGGGAATGTAGATAGGTTGAGTAAGTGAGCAAAAACTTGGCAGATGAATTTCATATGGGAAAATGGAAGATAAGAAGAATCAAAAGGCAGGTTATTACTTAAATGGATAGAAACCCCAAAGGGTCTGGATCTTCTTGAGCCTGAAACATTAAAAAGTTAGCATGCAAATACGGCAAGTAATTAAACAAGCAAATGAAATTTTGGCCTTTATTGCTAGGGAATTGGACTTTTAAAAACAGGGATGTATTGTTAAAACTTTACAGGATATTGGTGAGGCTGCACATAGAGTACAGTTTTGGTTCCCATGTTTAAAAAAGGATATACTGGCATTGGAAGCCAATCAACAGAGAGTCACCATGCTGATTCTTGGGATGAAGGGGTTGACTCACTAAGAATGGGTAAACAGGATTAGGTCTTTATTCATACCGTTTAGCAGAATAAGGGCGATCACTCTGAAACACAAGATTCTGAGTGGACTTGACACGGTAGATATTGAAATAATGTTTCCACCAGTGTCTCATGGTAGGGCCATAGCTACAGAAGAAAAGGATATGTATTTAAAGCTGAGATGCAAAGGAACTTCTAGGTTGTGGAACCTATATTACTGGAAGCATCTAAGTAGGAAGCAGACATTTGAAATATCAGAGAATTAACTGCTGTGCTGAGGTGACATGCAAGACAAGTGGAGACCTGGAGCAGTTATGCCATGATCTTGTTGAATGGTGGTGCAGACTTTAGGAGCCAAATGGCTTACTCTGGCTCAAGGAGAGAGTTTCAAAATTTTGATACCGTGACACAGCAATATGGAGTCAGGATGCATTGTGGCTATGACAGGAATTGCAGTTGGTGGTATTCCCTTGCAACTGCTGCACTTATTCGTCCAGGAGGTAGAGGTCATGGACATGGAAGGTGTTACCGAAGCAGTCTTGTTGAGATACTACAGAATATTGGGGGAGGGAGGAAATGGTTAAAGACAGTTGATGGGATGCTAATGAGTCAAGTTGCTTCGCTTTGGCACTGAGTTTCTTGAGTGTTGTTGGAACCACTTCAGGCAACTGGGAAGTATTCCATAACTATCTTGTCTTGTGCACACTGCATATGTGGACAGGTCTGGGAAAGTGAGATGCTCTGTTATTTGGCTCAGAACGTTTTCTTTTTAGGTTGCTGGCAAAGCTAGCACTCACTGCTCATCCCTAGTTGCCCTTGAGAAAGTGGCAGTGTACTGCCTTCCTGAAACTCTGCAGGCCATCTGGTATAGGGCCATCTGGTATAGGTACATCTATAATGCTGTTAGAAAAGGAGCTCCGGTCTTTTCAGCCAGTGAGAGAATGGTGATAAATTACCAAATCAGGATGAAGAATGGCTTAGAGGGAACTTGCAGGTCTTGCCATGTATCTTCTGCCCTTGTTCTTCTAGATGGTAGAGAGTGTGTATCTGGAAGATGATGTCTAAAAAGCCCTGGATTTCTGCAGTGCATCTTGTAGGTGGTAAACACTGTTGCTATGATGCCTCAGGGAAGGAGGCAGTGAATGTATTATTAAACAAGCGGGTTGCTTTATCCTAGATGGCATTAAATTTGTTGAGTGTTTGAGCTGCACTTATTTTGGCAAGTAGGAAGTATTCCAACACACCCCTAACTTGTGCCTTGTAGATGGTGGACAGGCTTTGGGGAGTCAGGCGAAGAGTTTGCTGTTGCAGGATTCTGAGCCTCTGAACTTCTTGTGTAGTAAAGCTGTTATTAACTGAGGTAATACCAAGGTTTGAAGTGCCTCAACAAATTAGTTCAGATAATAGCCCCCACTGTGTAGGGAAGATTAATAAGGAATTGTATGATGCGTTACACATCCAACAACAATGTTCCACTGTGCTAACAGCCCCAGGCAGCAGGGATAGTGGTAAGCACTAACGGAACACTCAAAGCTAAATTGACCAAGCCAACATCCAAAACTAGCCTTAACTGGTTAAAGGTTTTACCCCTAGCTCTGTACCACATGAGAATAACACCCCACTCCACTCCTGGACTCTTGGCAGCAGAGATAGTCTATGGCCGACCTAGTAGGACACCCTGGGATGCCAAAACAGGCTCACCCACCCAAAAAGACTTGAATGTTAAGGGTGAGGAAATGCAAAGGTACTTCCAGCAGCTAACGTTATCTCTAAAGTTTCTCCATTCACAGGTAAAGTGTGCCTTCGGACCACCTTCACGGATATCGGACCAGGACCTTGAGAATCAGAATTGCTCTTCATGGCTGCAGATAGGAGATTTCGTGCTCATTCCGGACTCCAGCTTGGACCAAGGTGGAAAGGGCCTTTTCAAATGCTTCTCCAGACTGCAACAGCCCTTAAAGTCAAGGGACGGAATCACTGGATCCACCTAAGTGACCACAAACGATGGGTCTCCTCACCAGCTTGCAACTAATCATTGGGCTGAGTATTGTTCTGACCGTGCGTGGGTTGGAGGACAATTTGTTTTATAGGACACATACCCAACTGCATGGTAATCGAACAGCATGTTATCCACTAGCACAGTCTGAAGAAGCTTTATATGCAGCAACACCAGGATGGAACCCTCACCAACACATTGAAGCAGATTATTCTGGCAGGCCTTGCTAAGGGGAGGGAGGAACTTGGAAGAGGGGTGTGCAGGGTAAATGCATAGAATTAGCGGTTAACGGCCCCTCCAAATGTGCAGGTACTAAACCTAAGCCTGGGAAGAAAGCGACCAACTGTACGAATCCTAACAGCTATCCACTTTGTTTTAATGGTACTGGAACTTGTTGTGTACATGCTTTAGTAAACGTCACTAACCATCCCCTTGATGCTTCCTGGCCTCATCAGTGTGTAAAGCGAACTTGTACAACTAGAGGGCTATTGAACTGCCCGTTTGGAATCAAAACCGGTAAATGTGACTTCAGGCATACAGTGGACTTGTGGGAATTGTAATGGCACCCATGTAGAAACGGGGTATGGGATATTTCCATTTCACTCCCCAGATTTCCAACCATTTAAGAGTCAATCCTCCTGGAATAGTTACAAGTTGGTACGTGAGTCTGTTACCTGCTATCGTGCTAAGAAAGGATTTGTTTTTCTTCTCAACGGGACATTTTCTACTGCTACTCCAACTTTGCTGGTGCTGTTTGCTGTTGGGACCTTTGGACCTCTCATGGTTCCTTGTCCCCAACGAGCACATACTCGACGACGAATTATCACACGCTCCATAAACGAGGAGTTTTGCACTGACTGGCAGGATCCAGTCACCTTGGGCTCTCCCTTGGGATGTGGCTTCCTGGAAACTGTCAGTTTGGGAGGCTCCTCAGGAGTGGCGTCCACTAAAAATCGAAATTACCTTATATCTGGACTCACTGTCCTGGGAAATAGCACAATGTTGGCATTGGAAGCAGTAAATCAAGAATTAGCCGAACTTTGGCTCTATGCTCAGCAAACCCGGTATGCAGTGGACTATCAGCTAGCTAAACAAGGAGGAGTATGTACGATTACAAGGGATAAATGCATTACCCACGTTACTGATGAATCCTATAATATTGCCCAAGCCATCCAAGCCATACAGGGACAATTGGACCGGTACAGAGAGGAACCCCGACCCTGGGACTGATGGTTGGGATGGCTTCTGGGGGCTCATACCTACTGCATGGATTGGTTACCTTAATGATTGTCACAACTGTTTGTTGTGTATTCATGGTATGCCTGAACTCCTGTTGCAGAATTATTACTGACAGACAAGTCGCTCTGCTCTCGGCCCCGATATAGGTTATCATGGAATGATAAAAGGAGGGAATGAGATGTTAATGGGATAACATTCCATTAATTTTTATGCTCCTTATCTTCTTAAACAGGGATATGTGGAAACTGTTTTAAACTTCCTGTCTGAATAGGATTGGATGGGAAACGTTTGTAAAGATGTGAGGCTTCTGTAATTCTGTAAAGGGGTGAAACTTTTGTAAAGGTATGAAACTTCTGCTTCTGTTGAGGTGGTTAGGTCAGTGACCTTTGTTCAAGCCAGACACTTCGGCGGCTTGAAATCGCATTCTGTCACTTTGGCGACGTAAAATTGCATCCTGTCATTATCAGTCACTTTACGAATTATCAATGCCATTATCCTATTCTCTTTATGTTCCAAAATTAGTAATTGTTTTATGTATCAGCTAATTCATAGAGTACAAAAGGCGGGGACGGTCTGCTGTTCGGGGAAAATCACTTCTAAAACTC
The DNA here is from genome assembly GCF_030684315.1 of Stegostoma tigrinum. NCBI lineage: Eukaryota > Metazoa > Chordata > Chondrichthyes > Orectolobiformes > Stegostomatidae > Stegostoma > Stegostoma tigrinum. The sequence continues at coordinate 33,999,817 of NC_081365.1, read as the reverse complement.
AGCACTCTGTGCCGGGTTGAATACAGCGATCCTCCGCAGCTTATACTTGCTTAATAATAAAGGAATTTTTTTTTTAGCCAGGTCAGTGTCTTGCTATTGCATCAATTCCATGAGGGTGTCTGAAAAATGAACCTAACACTTGTAGCCACCAAATTTATGTGGCAAGTCCAGTTGAGTTTCTGGTCAATGGCAATGCCCAGAATGCTGAATAGCAAAGAGTTCAGTGGTGGCACTGAATGTCAAGAGGAGATGTTAGATCCTCTCTTTATTGATATGGTCATTGTCTGGCACTTGTGTAGCGTGAACGTTATTTGCAACTTTGAAAGCCCAAGCCTGGCTGCTGCTTGGCCTGCTGAGTTCATCCAGCTCCACACTTTGTTATCTCGGATTCTCCAACATCTGCAGTTCCCACTATCTCTGCTGTCCAAGACCGGATGTGTTTGGACATGGACAGCTTCAGCGTTTGAGCAGCTGTGAATGTTGCTGAACACTGTACAGTTATCAGCCACTTTGACTGTGTGAGGAAGTGAAGATCACTGACGAAGCAGATGAAGACGGTTGGGCCAGTGATACTGCCCCGAGGAACTCCAGCAGTAATGTCCTGGATTTGGATGACTGACCTCCAAGCTTTGTGCTAGGTATGATTCCACCAGCAGTGAGATTTCCCTCTGATTTCCATTGATTCTAATTTTGCGAAAATTCCTTGAAGGTACACCCAGTCAAATCCTGCCTTGATGCCAAGGGAAGTCACTCTCTTCTCACCTCTGGAATTCAGCTCCATCCATCAACAAAGATATTGAACTGGAGCTAATGTACAAACTACTGGGAAACAGAGTCATAAGTAATGCCAACCACCCCAGCAAACCGAATAACAAATAACAAGCAGGACAGAACACAAATGCTTCACTGCAGGTGCACTGACAATGTTATTTCGCAGAGTGACGAAACATCTGCAACAAAACACACCAGCTCAGCAAGCAAGTCTACGACTTCATCCACAACTTGAGGTACAAATCGTATCAAAATCTTTATTCAGCTCCTTTGTCCATGTATGAACCAAAGCTGTATTAAGGTGTGTGGCCCTAACAGAATCTAAACCGTTAGTGAGGAAAATTAATGCTAAGCAGGCGCCACTCAACAGTGCCGTTAATGGTATCTTCCATCACATTGCTGATGGCAGTAAGTAGACTGATGGGGGACTAACTGAAAAAGATGACTTGGGTTAATTGATATCTGAAAACCACAGAGAATGCACTTGACATTTTTACTTTGCAGCTAAGGAGCATCTAGCATTTAAGAGGATCTTGATTTTAGAAAAGTGAAACTTAGAGATTTAACGACTGAGGGACTCATTTGTGGAAACTCCTGAGGAGGTGCTCTCCAATATCTCACTTGTAATATGCAATTAGCAGATCCTCAGTGACAGTTGCTTGCAGTGAATCAGAAGATGGTTGCAAACTATAACATCAAGGATATTGTTTATTACCAAATTCAGCTATTTTTAATATGCTATTTTATTCCTGAAATTTAAATTGATGATTTGTGATTAAGATTCCATGGACTTATTATGTAAAATGGGCAAAGTGCACTTTATCTTATAAATCATACATTTAAAAGTTAATAATTTACCATATTTAAAGCAGAGCATTCGCAGAAAATCGAATGCAAACAAAACTTGCTGGACATAGGTGTCTGAGATTTACAAGTACTGTGAAGGCTGATATGATGTTTAGCACTTCAATGTAATTAAGAGTTTTGCAGTTTCACAGAATAACAGGGTCATAGAACATAGAACACAGAACAGTACAGCACAGAACAGGCCCTTCAGCCCACAATGTCCTTTGTTTTCTCAATACTTTGAAGGAATTATGAAGGAGACTGAAGTTCTGGCAAAACAATGTCTATGAAGTCTGTGACTTTACTCAATTGGAGGGGAAAAGGAACCAAAAGGGTACAAGCTAGTTATCAATGATATGCGGCTATAAAGACATAACTACAAACACTGGATTCAATATTTTATTACTGGTTCCCAGACATGCGTCGCTGTAGCCATCTCAAAAACACACCACTAATTCTCTATTCACAACTACAACTCTCCAATCCAGGCAACATTCTGGTGAATTTTCTTTGCACCCTGTCCAGTGCTATTACAATCTTCCTTTCAAGTGGATTCCAGAACTGCAAACAATAGTTGTGGCTTAACCAACGTTTTATACAGTTCCAGCAGAAGCTTCCTGCTTTTAAACTTTATGCCTTACCTAATATATGCAAGTTGCCCTGCTAACTTAATGGACCAGTAGACATGAGCACCAAGGCCCCTCTGGTCCACAGTGCTTCAGGGTCCATTAATCATGTATTTTCTTACATTGTTTGTACTGCCCGAGAGTAACAGATTATACTTATCTAGATTGAATTCCACTTGCCACTGACCACTTTATCTGACCAGCCCATCCATAACAAGATGGCATGGTGGCTCAGTGGTTAGCACTGCTGCCTCACAGCACCAGGGACCTGGGTTTGATTCCAGCCTCGGACACTCTGTGTGGACTTTGCACATTCTCCCCACGTCTGCATACGTTTTCTCTGGATGCACCAGTTTCCTCCTACAGTCCAAAGACGTGCAGGTTAAGTGGATTGGCTATGCTAAATTGCCCAGCGGTGTTTAGGTTAGGTGGGTTAAACAAGGGAAATGTAAGGATGGAATGCTCTTCGGAGGGGCGGTGTGGACTTGTTGGGCCAAGTGGCCTGTTTCCACACTGTGGGGGTTCTATGATGAACCTCCTGTAATCTAAGATTATGCTCCTCCCTACTAACCACCCCGTCAATTTTTGTATCAACTTACTGATCAACTATCTGACATTCAAGTCTGAATCACATACATATCACAAACAACAAGAATTCAAACACTGATCTTTAAAGAAACCCATGGACACAGTCACAAATACATCCCTCAACCATCACCCTCTGCTTCCTGTCAATCAGCCAATTCTGGATTCAATTCCCTAAATTTCTTTGGATCCCATGGGCTTCTACCCTTGCTACCAATGGCCACTCAGGACACCTCATTTGCTGCCTTTTTAAAAATTATTTCTCACTCCTTCACAGAATTCAATCATGTTGGTCTTCATAACCTCCTTTTAAAAAAAACGCTGCTGACAGTTCTTGATTAATCCCTGCATCTCCAAGTGCAGATTAAGTCTGTCCCTCAGAATTTCTTTCATTACTTTCTCACCACCAACGTTAGACTGACTAGTTTGTAGTTTTCTAGTTTATCCTTTGCTCCTTTCTTGAATAAATGGTATCACACTGGCTGTCCTCCAGTCCTCTGGCACTTCTACTGTGGCCAGACAGGAATTGAAAAACATTGCCAGTGCCCCTGCTATTTCTTCCCCTGCCTCATTTAACAGCCTGAGATACATTTCATTCCACTCTAGCAATTTATCAACTTTTAAGCCTGTCAAATCACTCAGATTCTCTTTTCTTCGCTAATTTCTTTAATTATATCACTGTCTGTCTCCCTGATTTCTATACCCATATCACCCCTCTCACTATTAAGCACTAATACAAAGCATTCAGTTAAAACCCTGCCAATGTCTTCAGGTCTACACGAAAATTATCACTGTCTTTTATGGGCCTGACTCTTTCACAAGTTATCCTTTTCTCCCAAATGCATTTGTAAAATGATTTAGGATCTTATTTAATTTTACTTGCCATTATTCTTTCATGCCCTCTTTTTGCTCTACTCCTCTAACGCTTCTTCTATTGTGAACCCTTGGTGTTTACCATAAGCATCCCTTTAACCAATCATGTATATCCTTTGATAGTCAGGATTCACAGAATGTGTTGGTGCCACCCATTGTCTTTATTGGAACACGTTGGCTCTGTATTCTCCCTGTGTCTTTCTCGAATGTATCCTACTGTTCTGACACAGATTTCTGTTTTCTTTCACATGCATATATTCCATCCAAAAACAAACACTTGAGTAGAATATCCTGGATGAGTTTCATGCCTGTGGTCCGTTCTGGTCAAAGTTAAACAGGAATCATTACACTTCAATTAAGTTACAGTTAAGTAGTGGTTCATGCAAACTTTTGATATCTCAAGGGCCAGTGAATTACTTCTGGCATGTATTTATTCTAATAGGTTAAGACAAAGCCTTATAATTCAAAAGAATACAGGAACCCACAGCAAATTGATAACTTTTCTTTTGAAAAAAAAAATCAGAGGAATCCTAGAAAATACATTTAAAAATGAATGGGTTATATATTGTTGGCTACTTCACTCGAATAAAATACAGCTCAAGATACTTTATTCAAATACAAAAGGACACTCAAAAGTTCCTGCCAATCAACCCTGTCAAAATTTTCATACAAAAAACACTTCTGTGCATTGAATTGAAATTAGTAGATTACATTAGATTCCCTACAGTGTGGAAACAGGCCCTTCAGCCCAGCAAGTCCACACCGCCCCTTGAAGCATCCCACCCAGACCCATCCCCCTATAACCCATGCACCCCTGAACACTATGGGCAATTTTAGCACGGCCAATCCACCTAGCCTGCACATCTTTGGACTGTGGGAGGAAACCGGAGCACCCGGAGGAACCCACGCAGACACGGGGAGATTGTGCAATCTCCGCACTGACAGTTACCTGAGGCTGAAATTGAACCTGGGTCCCTGGAGCTGAGAGGCTGCAGTGCTAACCACTGAGCCACCATGCCGCCCCGTATGTCTGCTATTAAACTTCACTGAAATCTAAATCAAAACTGACATTCTGTTAGTACTTCCGTCCAATGGCAACCATTCCAAGAAAATATACACACTAGCAAAGGAGATGATCACTGATTTCTAACATCCACTTCACAAAATTTTGAAGGAATTAACTGTAATTATAACTACGAGTCACTTGAAATGTCTCCACAAAACATTCGAAGAGTAAATTCAACTAGCTTGCATGGAATTTCGATATAGTAATTTCCCATATTAAACCGTAGGCCTCCACCTGCTCCAGTTTCAACAGACCGCCATCACTATAATATCCATACGATTTAGCTCAGTTAACAGAACAAAAGTTAATGCAGTCTGAAAATTCCCAAAGGCCTAATTTGAAAATAAAGGTCACATTTTTCTAGAGCACCTTGTTAAACAATATATCATTTTGGTAATATACACCATTTTGGTAATATACACCACAAATTTTTTAGAAAAGCTTTTTAACGTAAGCAGAACTGCAAGCTTTTAGATGTTATCATCTGGGATCCAAAACAGTTAATATAAACTACACACCGATATTAAAGCAGAATATTCCTCTGATAATGCGAACATTCTGTATTATGCCACAAGAGGAGCAGCACATTTTTAAAATATTTGGGAATTAAAAGCAGACAATGATAACACTGGGTACAAGATTACTGTCTACACAAGATCAAAAACGCGACTACAACCTTATAGAACTATAAGGTCTTTTTTTAAAAAAAAGTTTCATATTTAAATTTGCCAACACACATCACTAGTCTTTTGTTCCAGGGACAAAAGAAACTAGTGGATCTTAGCAGATTTCCTTGATCTCAAAAAGGACTATAGGTAATTTAATAGTTAATTACAAATACAATAAACATTCACATAACATTAGCTTACTTTCCAATATTTACAACAAATGAACTATTGCGAAATTCAATGTTGACCAAATAATTCACAGTACATGATGAATGATATTTTAATCCCCAGTATGCACATATTCATCCAATTACCATATTTTATTTGACTAAATAAGTTACGTACCACCTACAGTAAATTCTCTGCCCACCAACATGGCAATTTCAGTCGATCCACTGTAGGGAGAGGTGAAACAGGTTTAGGGGGAAAACAAACTTTCCAATCTTTGCCAAAATTTAAACCATCTCAACGATTTCCAGAATAATCAAAAAGCTTAAGCTGTCACAGAGTGCCTTCCTGGCTTGACTGGTTTCTCACTGTCAAGGCAACTGAACCGTTAAAAGTTCCCCCTTTTTTGTCATGAAATGGAAACAAAGATTGCAGCTGGCAGTTTCCATAATGAAATTTAATCAACATACGCTTGATTAGCACCTTATGCAAATCTATATCCTATTAACAAGCCTACCATGCCTTTGATGTCTGAACAAATCTCATTTCAGAGTACATTTAAGTTTACTGCATAATTAGGATATCTGCATAAATATTTATCGGCACATTTCCATATTAATTGCTTAGTGTCCAGAAGCTCAGTTCTATGTGACAGTTGATTTAAATTTAAATAGCACACGAGCCGCAGTCACACTTTGGAAATGTTCATTATTTTCAAATAGCATACTATAAAAAGACTCTCAACTTTTACAGCAGCATAACTTTTTAAACAAACCTGGAACATTATGTTAATACCCTTGTAAATGCCATTAGGAAAAAAAATCTCCTTAATTGTTTTTATGGCAATCACTAGCACAGCAAGTATTTGTTGCCAATTTTGTTCTCAGTTTTTTCTTGAAGGTATTTTAATGTGAGATGACAATACTTATGTTATCCCTCATAAACACTTGACATAGATGATGTGAAGAATCCAGACATTTATTACAGCTCACTAATACACAAAAATTTTATCTTCACAATGATACACTAGTTAGCACTGCTGCCTCACAGTGTCAGGTTCAATGCCAGCCTTGGGTGACTGTGTGCAGTTTGCAAATTCTCTGTAAAAACCAAAAGAACTGCAGATGCCATAAATCAGGAACAAAAACAAAGTTGCTGGAAAAGCTCAGCAGGTCTCGCAGCATCTGTGCAGGAGAAAACAGAGTTAACGTTTCAGGTATAATCAGAGATAACGGGAAATGCAGATGCTTGAGAATCCAAGATAACCAAGTGTGAAGCTGAATGAGCACAGCGGGCCAAGCAGCATCTCGGGAGCACAAAAGCTGACATTTCGGACCTAGACCCTTCATCAGAGAGGGGGATGGGGAGAAGGTTCTGAAATAAATAGGGAAACCAAGTGCAGGCTTGGGGACCGCTTTGCAGAACACCTCTGCTCGGTTCGCAATAAACAACTGCACCTCCCATTTTAACTCCCCCTCCCATTCCTTAGACGACATGTCCATCCTGGGCGTCCTGCAGTGCCACAATGATGCCACCCGAAGGTTGCAGGAACAGCAACTCATATTCCGCTTGGGAACCCTGCAGCCCAAAGGTATCATTGTGCACTTCACAAGCTTCAAAATCTCCCCTGCCCCCACTGCATCCCAAAACCAGCCCAGCCCGTCTCTGCCTCCCTAATCTGTTCTTCCTCTCACCTATCCCCTCCTCCCACTTTAAGCTGCACCTCCATTTCCTACCTACCAACCTCATCCCGCCTCCTCGACCTGTCCGTCCTCCCTGGACTGACCTATCCCCTCCCCACCTATACTCTCCTCTGTACCTATCTTCTCCTCTATCCATCTTCGGTCTGCCTCCCCCTCTCTCCCTATTTGTTTCAGAACCCTCTCCCCATCTCCCTCTCTGATGAAGGGTCTCGGCCCGAAACATCAGCTTTTGTGCTCCTGAGATGCTGCTTGGCCTGCTGTGTTCATCCAGCTTCACACTTGGTTAACGTTTCAGGTTTAGTGTTCTGAGGAAGGCTCATCGGACCCGAAACGTTAACTATGTTTTCTCCTCCACAGATGCTGCCGGGCCTACTGAGCTTTTCCAGCAACACTGTTTTTGCACATTCTCTGTGTCTCTGTGGGTTTCCACCAAATGTTCTGGTTTTCTCCCACAGTCCAAAGACGTGCGGGTTAGGTGGACTGGCCAGGCTAAGTTGTCCCACTTGTCTAGAGATGTACAGGCTAGGTGGTTTAGCCAGAGTAAATGCAGGTCTACACTGTAGGGATTCTATGATTCCTCTATGTTTCACAGGCACAGTAGCAAGCCATGCTTCAAGTGATGTCAGTTAAAATGGAGTACGTGGTCTTTGTACACTTGATTCACGTGTCATGATTCAGTGACAATACCACGAACATGTCCTATGAAAATATACAGAAACATTATGCCTTTTAAAGGTATGCTGTTATATCTACCATGAACTGCATGGCTTACTAGGCCATTTCAGGAAGTAGTTAAGAGTCAAACATACTGCTTCTATCTGGAGCCACATGCAGGCCAGATCAGGTAAGGACAACCGATTTCCTTCTCTAAAGAGCTTCAGACAAGCAGATGGGCTTTTACAACAATGATTTCATGGTCATCACTAGATTAGTTTTCAATTCTAGATTTGATCATTTAAGTTAAAATTTCACCAAATATCTTTTGTTAAAATACTCCAGCCAAAACTTTTACAGTTTGTAAACTACTGATGCTAAGAGATACTGTCTGCATTTGAATTCTTCAATAGAAAATACATGTACACAAGGTTAAATTTGGTTGTACACATAATACTGGCAACTTAACACTGGGACATGCAAACCTAAATTCCTCCTACCTCTAGGCCACAAGGTCCAGGTTCAAGTGCCCCCTGTCCTAAGTGTGTGCATGTGTCAATGGGTTGATTAAAATAACTGCAAGCCTTATTAGGTTTTGTTGTGGTAATTTCCCTAGTGCCAGGAACTCTCAGTTTGAGTCCTGCCTGCCCAGAGACTTGACATAACATTGACAAACAGGTTGTTTAAAATAACTGTAACTTCATCTGTTGTAGTGGCAGTGTCCCTGTCTCCGCTAGGAAAACTGGATTTGACACCTCCCTGCCCTGGAGGTGTGTCATTACATGTTGGAGCAGGTTATTTAAAAAACCGCAAAGTGCATTTGCATCATCATAAATTTGTACCAATTATTTGTAATCACCATTCACAATGGATGACTGTCTCAGATATGCACAACAACTCTGTTGTCAACTGTCATTGGCCCATTAGTAACAAGACAAATTCTTAGAAAGGTGTCACCATAATTATTTAAGGATCAAAATACCCTGAGATATTGGTACAAATTGAATCTGATATCATTCCCTCCAGTGTGAGCATGAGCTTGTACATCTGTATGTCGTTTTCAGGGAAGGGTATCCTGGAGCAGGCTTCCTAAGTCAAGGGGTTGAGGAGTAGGGAGTGGGGACCAGAGAGTTAGAAACAATGACAGGGATCTAAGTCTCAGAAGCTAGCCTCCTGCCTATGTCCATGACCTCGATAAGTGCCATTGATTGAGGATTTTCCTTAATCCCAGATGGCAGGCAGTCCAAGTTCATTTTACTTCCAGGAGTGCTGTTTTCAGGCAGGAATACCTGCAGATAGATATCCTGAAGGGATCCTTAAGTAGGACACTTAAGAAACAAATTAGCAGCAAGATGAAAAGGTTTGGGCATAGGTTCTTGTGACACAGTGGCAGGTCCCTCCCTCTGAGCCAGAAGGCTCAGGTTCAAGTTCCACCTGTTCCAGAGCTATGTAATGACAGCTCTGAAAAGGCTGATTAGAAAATATCGAAAAGGTTGGTCACGGGCCTTTCTGCTCACACCAGCAGAAGCAGGAACCAGCAGGGATCTGGTACACCTCCACTTCATCCAACTTAATGTCCCTTCTTCGAATGGAATGTCCTTCCTTTGTGTCAAACCTACATTTAATAACAAATTAAACCACCACCAAATAAGTACTAAAATTTACCCAAAGAAATCTCAAGAGTTGGTTGTGCAGATGCTCCAAGGATAAATGCTTGTGGACAGCATGGAGGAAAAAAGGCTATATTTGACATCTCCAATACCATACAGCACAGAAAAAATACTCCACTACGGAAATAAAAGCATTTCTCTCTACCATAACATGTAAATAACTGTGATTATTGTACTTATTTAAAACAGGCAAGCAAAACAGATTTACAGCACTTATTTTCTTCCCCAGACGTGTTTTTGTTCATTAAACAAAACAGGTGGCGCCCCATTTAACAATCTATACGAAGCCACTAAGTTACCATAATTATACTGCCAGATGTCTTTGCTAAGAAGGTCATTTTCACATTTGATTTGTTACAGAGCATGACCGCAACACAAGCAACACCAATTATGGCATTCGTTAACAGAAGAAACTAATCAAAAAATCCCCTTTTGCCCCATAAGGCAGCAGAACTATGTGGTCACTGATCCTGTGACTCTGATCTTTAGTTTCCTGTTGGCCTGAAAAGCAATCAGTACTTATGGCTGATTAACATTCATCACAATAAAATCAAATTATGTTTTGTTCTAACTGAACCATACCATTCTTTATTCTTGCAATCTAACTCCTAGCTTGAACTGCCTAACATCTGTTGATTTGTACATCAGCAGCTACAGATTAAGAGCGTTCTGCAGCAAAAATCAATGACTATTTTGTCATACTAAGTGAATAAGGTCATTTAAATGCCTAATACAATTTCACACTAGCTTCAAATGGAATCATAAGTACAGTGCCATGTTACAGGGGATCACAGTTGCTATTGTAACATATATTTTTACATACATGCTGTAGTTTGGAGCTGTGGTCGAGGCACCAAATTTCTTTCTATTTCATGGATAACAAGAAGCCTCTTCCACTCTTGGCATGTATTAGAAAGATTTAAATGTTTATTTTGCAACTTGTTTGCTGTGTAAAAGATGCACTTCCTTGATTATTAAGTTCTGAGGTAGAATGTGAACCCAGAGACTGTGCCTCTCAGACAGGTAATGTGTCAGATCTGAACAGGTTAATTTTGGATGAACAAAGTGTGGAGCTGGATGAACACAGCAGGCCAAGCAGCATCTCAGGAGCACAAAAGCTGACGTTTCGGGCCTAGACCCTTCATCAGAGAGCCAGACTCCAGCATCTGCAGTTCCCATTATCACAGGTTAATTTTGGAGACTGCTTAAGGCTCAACAACTATAAGAATGAATTAGACCAAGCATCTACAATTCTTTCATAATGTCATATTAGAGGGTGGGATGACAGGAACACTGCATGCATTACAGGGGTGGTAACCCTGACATCACATGTTAACTTGCACAGACAAATGGAGTTGAACAGTTGCTTTTGATGATGCACCACTCAATTATTCTATAAATAAATAAGTTTGCACTTGGCCATGCATGACGCCAGTAGTAACTGGAAAGAGTTTAGATTTCTTGGCCGAAAGTCAGGGATCAACTCACATAATATATGTTAAAAGGATGTTTTAGCCAAAAGTTAGGGGCTAACTTTTACCATTATTCGGGGTTATGTAGTAAAAGCAAGGAGCCATCTCATGCACTCTTTACCCTAGTCATATTACATACTACTTGGTGATTGAAAATTGGAGGTTTTCTTAAGGAGCTGAAGTGGAAATACCGCACGAGTAATCTACAGGCCCAGGCTAATTCTTTGACAGTTCAAATCTTGTCAAGACAATTAATGGAATTTATAATAAATAAATCTGAAATTAAAAATTAGTCTAACAATAGCTGTAAAACCAATAGCATAAAAACCCATCTGGTTCACTAATGCCCTTCAGTGAAGGAAATCTCTATTTGTTATGCAACTTCAGATCTTCAACAATGTGGTACACTCATTAATGACTTCTGAGATAAAAGACAACGAGAAATGCAACTGGGCACAACATCAATTATCAACCGAGGCAGTACAAAATGCAAGGACACATGCATCCCCAACTTTTCTGTAAAGGCCCCCTTACTCCAAATCCATGAACTCTACCACCTAAACGGACAAGAGCAAGAATGCACATGAGAACACCAATGCCCGTAACATTCTCCTTCAAGCGACACAAAAAATTGATTTGGAACTATACTGCTGTTTCTTTATTGTTGCTTGGTCAAAGCCCTGGAATTCCTTTCACAACAGCACTGTGTGTGTCCCTACACAAAAGGACCACAGTGTTTTAAGGTGGCAGCTCACCATCAGTTCCTCATGGGAAATTCAGATGGGCAATAAATGGTTAACTAGTCAGCAACAACCCCACTATGTGAAATAGAGATAACGAAGTGTGGGGCTGGATGAACTCAGCAGGCCAAGCAGCATCTTAGGAGCACAAAAGCTAACGTTTCGGGCCTAGACCCTTCATCAGAAAAGGGGGATGGGGACAGGATTCTGAAATAAATAGGGAGAGAGGGGGAGGTGGACTGAAGATGGATAGAGGAAAAGATAGGTGGGGAGAAGAGTATGGGTGGGAAGGTAGGGAGGGGATAGGTCAGTCCAGGGAGGACGGACAGGTCAAGGGTGTGGGATGAGGTTAGTAGGTAGGAAATGGAGGTGCGGCTTGAAGTGGGAGGAGGGGATAGGTGAGAGGAAGAACAGATTAGGGAGGCGGGGACGAGCTGGGCTGGTTTGGGGATGCAGTGGGGGGAGGGGAAATTTTGAAGCTGGTGAAATTCACATTGACACCATTAGGCTGCAGGGTTCCCAAGCGGAATATGAGTTGCTGTTCCTGCAACCTTCGGGTGGCATCATTGTGGCATTGCAGGAGGCCCAGGATGGACCAGTTGTCTAAGGAATGGGAGGGGGAGTTGAAATGGTTCGCGACTGGGAGGTGCAGTTGTTGCAGAGGTGTTCTTCAAAGTGGTCCCCAAGCCTCAGCAAAAGTGTCAACCAGATTGCTGAAAGTCTGGAGTCACATGTAGAACATAGAACATTACAGCACAGTACAGGCCCTTCGGCCCTCGATGTTGTGCCGACCTGTCATACCGATCTCAAGCCCATCTAACCTACACTATTCCATGTACATCCATATGCTTATCCAATGACGACTTAAATGTAGCTAAAGTTGGCGAATCTACTACCGTTGCAGGCAAAGCGTTCCATTCCTAGAACGAGAGTATGGGGGGTGGTTTGTGTGTGTGTTTGGTGTTGAGTGTGTGTGTGTGTGTGTTTGGTGTAGAGAATGCCTGTGTGCGCGTGTGGTGTAGAGAATGCCTGTGTGGAGAATGGCTGTTGAGAATACCTGCATGTGAGTGTGTGTGTGGTGTTGACAATGCCTGCATGTGTGTGTGTGTCTGTAGTTCTGAGAATGCCTGTGTGTGTGAGAGAAGGGGTTTGACAGCGCCTATGTGTATGTGTGTGTGTGCGTGCAACCCATGCGTGAGAATGCCTGTGTGTGTGTGTGGCCCATGCATGCATGCACGCACGCACTCACACATCAATCTGAGAGGTGAATTTGTATTTGCAGTTAGATCCCATTTTGTTCAAAATGCTCACTGTTTATCGATGGTCAGTGAAAGTGGCCTTTTATAAATACCTGTTGTAGAAGTAAAGCCAGTCTGATTCCAAACCAAAAGACCACCAGATTCTAGACAAGGCCTCACACCTAACATGCATTGTCTGACCTAAAATGTCACATCTTCTTTCTACTGATAAAACCTTTAGTTCTCTCAGGACCGTGACGTGAAGGAACCTCTGGGATTTACATATACATATTAATCAGTTAAAACATTCTAATTGACTAAAGATTTAACAACATCTTATATTTGTTTAGAAAGTCCTCATTAATCGTGCATGACCCTTTGACATTTTACTTATAAATTCTGTCCGATTCTACCTCTCTAACAAGCACCTGAAGGAGGAGTAGGGCTCCAAAGCTTTGTGTTTTCAAATAAACCTGTTGGCCTATAACCTGGTGATGTGTGATTTCTGACGATAATCATGAAACCATTGTTGATTGTCAGGAAAATCTGTGGTTCACTGATGTCCTTCAGGGAGGGAAGTTTGTCATCCTCACATAGTCTCATCTACATGCTGTTTGTCATTTTTATAAATGACCTGGATGAGGGTGTAGAAGGATGGGTTAGTAAATTTGCAGACGACACTAAGGTCGGTGGAGTTGTGGATAGTGACGAAGGACGCTGTAGATGGCAGAGAGACATAGATAAGCTGCAGAGCTGGGCTGAGAGGTGGCAAACGGAGTTTAATGCAGACAAGTGTGAGGTGATGCACTTTGGTAGGAGTAACCAGAAGGCAAAGTACAGGGCTAATGGTAAGATTCTTGGTAGCGTAGATGAGCAGAGAGATCTCAGTGTCCATGTACACAGATCCTTGAAAGTTGCTACCCAGGTTGACAGGGCTGTTAAAAAGGCATACAGTGTTTTAGCTTTTATTAATAGAGGGATCGAGTTCCGGAACCAAGAGGTTATGGTGTAGCTGTACAAAACTCTGGTGCGGCCGCACTTGGAGTATTGTGTACAGTTCTGGTCACTGCATTATAAGAAGGATGTGGAAGCTTTGGAAAGGGTGCAGAGGAGATTTACTAGGATGTTGCCTGGTATGTAGGGAAGGCCTTACGAGGAAAGGCTGAGGGACTTGAGGCTGTTTTCATTAGAGAGAAGAAGGTTGAGAGGTGACTTAATTGAAATATAAAATAATCAGAGGGTTAGATAGGGTGGATAGGGAGAGCCTTATTCCTAGGATGGTAACGGCAAGCATGAGGGGGCATAGCTTTAAATTGAGGGGTGATATAGGACAGATGTCAGAGGTAGTTTCTTTACTCAGAGTAGTAAAGGAATGGAACGCTTTGCCTGCAACGGTAGTAGATTCGCCAACTTTAGCTACATTTAAGTCGTCATTGGATAAGCATATGGACGTACATGGAATAGTGTAGGTTAGATGGGCTTGAGATCGTTATGATAGGTCGGCACAACATCGAGGGCCGAAGGGCCTGTACTGTGCTGTAATGTTCTATGTTCTACATGTGACTCCAGACTTTCAGCAATCTGGTTGACACTTTTGCTGGGATGGGCAATAAATGATGGACTAGCTCGTGATGCCCTCATCCCGTGAATGAATAATTTAGAAAAACTGTCTACGTGCCAGAATTTAATCAATTTTGGAAGATAATTACCAATGCGTACATCATTTCCACAGATACCTCTTTTACTTCTCTGGCTTGCAGAATATCAGGACCCAAATCTTCAACAGCCTTCAGTCCAATTAATTCCTCCACCACAGCCATCTTATCTGTACTGATTTTGTTCAATTCCTCATTCTCATGATGTCATTTGTGATGTAAGGTGTGTGATTTTTATTCTAGACTCACATTTGAGTTAGCAACCTATGGGTTTGGTTATTAGCATGTGACTATTTCTGGAACCGTATTGTTTTTTAAACCAGTATATGGGCGAGTGTTGGTGGGATGATAGAAGTTTGATTTTATTGCGATAGCTTTATGAGGAGATAGAGTAAACATTGAGGAGCATGAGCTTGTTTTCTATTTAGAAGGACGAGGTATTATTTTCATTTTGCTCAAGCTGAAAACCCATGGCTTGGAAAGCTTTGTTTGTCTGTTCCCAGAAACCCTGATTGAAGTTAGGTGGATGAAACACTTTGTGAAAAAGATGTTAATTTGTAACTGTTAGGAAGTAGGTTACCTTAGCGTACTGATTTTAGTTTGGAAATTTCAGCCCAGAAGCGCTTTTACCCTGATATTCAAACTTGAGAAGGTCCAAGCTCATTTATATAACAAATCAAGAAAGAGGCTACCAAACTCCATAAGCGCGAATTGAAAAAATAGTTGTTAAACCTCTAGATATGATTGAAAAGCAAACACTGTCTCTGGTGTTTGAGTATTGTAAAGTAGTCATGTTGAGATTGGTAAGATTGCATGTTTACTGTGTTTTGAAATCTTTCAAATTGTGAATAGCGTGGTTTGATGTATTTTACCTGCTTTTGCATAATCTTGTCTTTTAGTGTTAAAATCTTTGCAGCATTATATGCTTATGTTTTAGTGAAAGCCATCTTGTTTATTAAAAAAAACTTTCAAATTGGATTTTAGTCTGGGATTTGACTTGTCCAGTAATAACATCAGCTGAGATCATAACATCCCATGGATATCTAATTCTAGGAGATTTCTTGGATCGTCCTCAATGTAGAAAGACACACTTTAATCTCGTAATTTCTTTGCCATTTTCTCTATTGTTCTTTATGTTCTTCCAATATTTCTTGTAATAGAACCACTTTTGTCGAAGCCAAATGTTTCCTAATCAAATACCTATAGAAAATTTTGCTGTCTGTTTCTGTGTTTGTGCTCGTTTACATTTGTATTCTGTTCCCTCTTTCTTTGTTCACATCTTGGTTCTTCTTTGCTGTGTGCTGAAACTGTCCTACCTGTCAGGCTTATTACTGTTTGGGGCAACTTTATAGACCGTTTCGTTTAATCTTACGTAATCCTGAACTTCCTTTGTTCACCATAGTTGATTGGCTGTTTTGTTTTATCTGAGCCTTGGTGGGATGTATAGTTACTATAACTGATGTCATAATTATTTTAAGACTATCCATTGCCTATGCATCATCCTACTTTATAATCGATCAACCTCAGCCAATTTTCCCAGTAAACCTTTGTCATTTCCTTTATTCAAGTTCAACACTGTGGTTTAAGTTTGAATTACCTCACTTTTCAAACATACTATAGAATCCATCATGATGTGGTCTCTCATCCCAGTAGGCATACTAGTCAGATAAACAGGAGGCTGCAAGAACACAGCAAGCTGGATGAAAGGTGCAGTTAATCACTACCATTCCACCTCTCTCTAACGCCCCCCCCAACCCATTTATCTGCAGCTCTTGTGGTAAATGTGCTTGAGTTGTTAACACGCATCGTTTTGGGACAGAGGTTGGGCTTTGTGAAGTGTAATAATGCAATTTCTCATGATTTCAAATGATTTGGAGCATCTTTGTTGCTCCCAACATCAATTCTGCAAACTCACAGTTTCACTCATCCATGATAAACTGCTATTATTGCTGAAAATAATATTATTGTTTTGATGTTACAATATGTATGAGATGGAAATTACCAAAGTGAGGACTGGGACCTGAAGTTGGTTCATGAGGTCTAGTAAGGCTGCCATGGAGTTCAGACCAAGTTACAACAGTCGCATTTCTGCTCTAACAGGCCCTCGCTCTCTCAGTTTTCACTGATGGTTGTAATAATTTTCAAGGCTTAAAATGGAGTCATAGTGGGAAGTGACTGGGAAGTACAAGGGTAAGCCCTCTTAAATCTCCATTTAGAATACATGGATGCCTTTATTTAGCCCTTATCCTTCCAAACCTTTTCTATGCTTATCCAAATGTCTTTTAAATGTTGTAACTGTACATGCATTCACCCCTTCCAATGGGTGAATTCCATCCCCTATTCCCAATTCCTTCACCTCCGCTGCATCTGCTCCCAGGATGAGGCATTCCACTCCCGCACATCCCAGATGTCCTCATTCTTCAAGGACCGCAACTCCTCCCACCCCCCTTCCCCGCAGTGGTTGAGAAAACCCTCAACTGTGTCTCCTGCATTTCCTGCACCTCATCCCTCTCACCCGGCCCCCGCAATAACAGCCCAAAAAGAATCCCCCTAGTCATCACATACCACCCCACCAATCTCCGGATACAACGTATCATCCTTCGACACTTCCGCTATCTACAATCCGACCCTACCACCAAAGACATTTTTCCAACCCACCCTTGTCTGCCTTCGGAGATACCACTCTCTCTGCGACTCCCTTGTCCGCTCCACACTCCCCTCCAACCCCACCACATCCGGCACTCTCCCCTGCAACTGCAGGAAGTGCTACACCTGCCCCCACACCTCACCCCCATCCCAGGCCCCAAAATGACTTTCCACATCAAGCAGATGTTCACCTGCACATCTGCCAATGTGGTATACTGCATCCGCTGTACCCTGTGTGGCTTTCTCTACATTGGGGAAACCAAGCGCTCTCTCTCTCATCCCCACCCCCTCTTACGCACTTTCTCTCTCTACTCACCCCAACCCCTCGCGTGTGCTCTCTCTACCACCGCACCCCCTCGTGCACGGTCTCTCTCTCTCTGTCTCTCTCTCTCTCTCTCTCTCTTTCTGCCCCCAACCCCCTCACGCATTCTTGTTCTCTCTCTACCCCCAACCCCCTCACACGCGCGCACTCCATCTACTCGCCCTCCAACCCCCTCGCGCGTGCACTCTCGCTCACTCACTTTCTCTACACACCCCATCTCCTCATGCACTCTCTCTACACTTAACCGCCTCACACTCTTCTCTCTACCCCGCCACCCCTCGCGCGCTGTCTCCCTACGCCCCCAACTCCTCACACATGTACGTTGTCTCTCTATCCCCCCAACTACCTCGCACGCACGCACTGTCTCTCGCTCCAACCACCACACCCTCGCACGCACTCTCTCTACCCCCCACCACGTCATGTGCACACCCTGTCTCTCTCTCTCGCTCTCTCTCTCTACACCTCAAGCCCTTTGAGCGCGCTGTCTCTACCCCCGACCCCCTTGCACACGCAGGCATTCTCCCTAACCCCCAGCCCCTCGCGCAAACGCTCTCGCTCTCTCTACCCACCCACCTCTGTGCGCACTCTCTCTCTCACCCCCCCCGCTCTCTACCTCTATCCCGCCACCCCCTTGCGCGCTCTCTCTCTGCCCCCATTCCCTTGCGCACTCTCTCTCTCTACCCCCAACCCCTCACGCACGCGTGCTCTGTCTCTCTACTCCCAGCCCCTTGCGCACGCGTGCTCTCTCTCTCTACCCCCAGCCCCTCGCGCACGTGTGCTCTCTCTCTCTACCCCCAGCCCCTCGCGCACGTGTGCTCTCTCTCTCTACCCCCATGCCCCCCTTGCACAGTCTCTCTCTCTTTAACTCCCACCCCCTCACACACTTGCGCTCTCTCTCTACATCATCCCCCCACCCCATCATGCACATACGCACGCTCTCTACCCCTTCGCGCACGCTCGCTCTCTGTCTCTCTCTCTCTCTCTCTCTCTCTCTCTGTGTCTGTCTCTCTCAATACTGCCCCCTTGCTCGCGCGGGGCTTGCTTTCTCTCTTGATACCGGCCCCACTGCCCCCTTGCTCGTGCAGGGCTTGCTTTCTCTCTCTCAATACCACCCCCATCGCCCCCTTGCTCACGCAGGGCTTGCTTTTTCTTTTTCTCTCTCTATCTCTCTCGACACCACCCCTTGCTCACGCAGGGCTTTCTTTCTCTTTCTCTCTCTCTCGATACTGCCCACTTGCTCGTGCGGGGCTTGCTTTTGCTTTTTCTTTTGCACTTTCTCGCTCTCACTCAAGACACCGCCCGTTAGCTCGCGCAGGGCTTGCATTTTCTCTCTCTCTCTCAATACCGCCCCCAACTCCTCGCTCACACAGGGCACGCGCACTCCTCTCTCTCGACACCTCTCCCCCACCCCGACCGCCCCCTCACTCGCATGGGGTGCACGCGCTCTAGCTCTTGACACCACCCCGCGACACTCTCTCTCAACACCCCTCCGAACAACGCTCACTCGCTCGCACGGGGCTCACTCTCCCGACACTTCCACCCCACCGCCCTCTGACTCTTGGTCTCTCTCGAACTCCACGACCCAACCGCCACATCGCTCGCTCTCTCTTTCTCGAAAAACCCCCCCGCCACCCCGTCGCTCACGCTGTGCTCGCTCTCTCTCTCTCAACACCCACCCCTCCATCCTTTCAATCACATGGGGCTCGCTCTTTCCCTCGACATCCACCACCCCACAACCTCCTCGCTCAAGCGGGGCTCTCTCTACGCCACACCCCCTGCTCGCGCGGGGCTCTCTCTCTCTCTCGACACCACACCCACTGCTCGTGCAGGGCTCTCTATCTCGACACCACAACCCCTGCTCGCGCGGGGCTCTGTCTCTCTCTCGACACCACACCCACTGCTCGTGCAGGGCTCTCTCTCTCGACACCACACCCCTTACTCGCGGGGAGCACTCTCTCTCTCGCGACACCACACTCCCTACTCGCGCAGAGCCCTCTCTCTCTCTCACGAAACCACACACCCTACTCACGCGGGGCGCTCTCACTCTCTCTCTCTCGACACCACACCCCCTGCTCGCATGGGGAGCTCTCTCTCTCTATCTCTCTCACTCGACACATGCGGGGCTCTCTCTCTCTCGACACCACACCCACTACTCGCGCGGGGCTCACTCTCTCTCTCTGTCGACACCACACACCCTACTCGCGCGGGGCTGTGTGTCTCTCTCTCTCTCTCTCTGTGTCGACACCACACACCCTACTCGCGCGGGGCTCACTCTCTCTCTCTCTCTCTCTGTCTCTCTCTGTCGACAACACACACCCTACTCACACGGGGCTCGCTCTCTCTCCCCCGACACCACACACCCTACTCACATGGGTCTCACTCTCTCTCTCTCTCTCGCCACCACAAAGCCTACTCGCGCGGGGCTCGCTCTCCCTCTCTCTAGACACCACACACCCTACTCGCGCAGGGCTCGCTCTCTCGACACCACACACCCTACTCGCGCTCTCTCTCTCTCTCTCGCCACCCCACACCCTACTCGCGCTCTCTCTCTCTCTCTCGCCACCCCACACCCTACTCGCGCTCTCTCTCTCGCCACCCCACACCCTACTCGCGCTCTCTCTCTCGCCACCCCACACCCTACGCGCGCTCTCTCTCTCGCCACCCCACACCCTACTCGCGCTCTCTCTCTCGCCACCCCACACCCTACTCGCGCTCTCTCTCTCGCCACCCCACACCCTACTCGCGCTCTCTCTCTCGCCACCCCACACCCTACTCGAGCTCTCTCTCTCGCCACCACACACCCTACTCGCGCTCTCTCTCTCGACACCACACACCCTACTCGCGCTCTCTCTCTCTCGACACCACACACCCTACTCGCACTCTCTCTCGCCACCCCACACCCTGCTCGCGCTCGCGCTCTCTCTCTCGCCACCCCACACCCTACACGCGCGGGGCTCGCGCTCTCTCTCTCTCTCGCCACCCCACACCCTATGCGCGCGTCTCTCTCGACACCACACACCCTACTCGCGCTCTCTGTCTCGACACCACACACCCTGCTCGCGCTCTCTCTCTCGACACCACACACCCTACTCGTGCTCTCTCTCTCTCGACAGCACACACCCTACTCGCGCTCTCTCTCTCTCGACACCACACACCCTACTCGCGCTCTCTCTCTCGCCACCCCACACCCTACTCGCGCTCTCTCTCTCGCCACCCCACACCCTACTCGAGCTCTCTCTCTCGCCACCACACACCCTACTCGCGCTCTCTCTCTCGACACCACACACCCTACTCGCGCTCTCTCTCTCTCGACACCACACACCCTACTCGCACTCTCTCTCGCCACCCCACACCCTGCTCGCGCTCGCGCTCTCTCTCTCGCCACCCCACACCCTACACGCGCGGGGCTCGCGCTCTCTCTCTCTCTCGCCACCCCACACCCTATGCGCGCGTCTCTCTCGACACCACACACCCTACTCGCGCTCTCTGTCTCGACACCACACACCCTGCTCGCGCTCTCTCTCTCGACACCACACACCCTACTCGTGCTCTCTCTCTCTCGACAGCACACACCCTACTCGCGCTCTCTCTCTCTCGACACCACACACCCTACTCGCGCTCTCTCTCTCGACACCACACACCCTACTCGCGCTCTCTCTCTCTCTCTCTCTCGCCACCCCACACCCTGCTCGCGCTTGCGCTCTCTCTCTCGCCACCCCACACCCTACACGCGCGGGGCTCGCGCTCTCTCTCTCTCTCTCTCGCCACCCCACACCCTACACGCGCGGGGCTCGCGCTCTCTCTCTCTCTCTCTCGCCACCCCACACCCTACACGCGCGGGGCTCGCGCTCTCTCTCTCTCTCGCCACCCCACACCCTATGCGCGCGTCTCTCTCGACACCACACACCCTACTCGCGCTCTCTGTCTCGACACCACACACCCTACTCGCGCTCTCTCTCTCGACACCACACACCCTACTCGCGCTCTCTCTCTCTCGACACCACACACCCTACTCGCGCTCTCTCTCTCTCGACACCACACACCCTACTCGCGCTCTCTCTCTCTCGACACCACACACCCTACTCGCGCTCTCTCTCTCTCGACACCACACACCCTACTCGCGCTCTCTCTCTCTCGACACCACACACCCTACTCGCGCTCTCTCTCTCTCGACACCACACACCCTACTCGCGCTCTCTCTCGACACCACACACCCTACTCGCGCTCTCTCTCTCGACACCACACACCCTACTCGCGCTCTCTCTCTCGACACCACACACCCTACTCGCGCTCTCTCTCTCTCGACACCACACACCCTACTCGCGCTCTCTCTCTCTCGACACCACACACACTACTCGCGCTCTCTCTCTCTCGACACCACACACCCTACTCGCGCTCTCTCTCTCTCGACACCACACACCCTACTCGCGCTCTCTCTCTCTCGACACCACACACCCTACTCGCGCTCTCTCTCTCGACACCACACACCCTACTCGCGCTCTCTCTCTCGACACCACACACCCTACTCGCGCTCTCTCTCTCTCTCGACACCACACACCCTACTCGCGCTCTCTCTCTCTCAACACCACACACCCTACTCGCGCTCTCTCTCTCTCGACACCACACACGCTACTCGCACTCTCTCTCTCTCGACACCACACACCCTACTCGCGCTCTCTCTCGCCACCCCACACCCTGCTCGCGCTCGCGCTCTCTCTCTCGCCACCCCACACCCTATGCGCGCGTCTCTCTCGACACCACACACCCTACTCGTGCTCTCTCTCTCGACACCACACACCCTACTCGCGCTCTCTCTCTCAACAACACACACCCTACTCGAGCTCTCTCTCCCGACACCACACACACTACTCGCGCTCTCTCTCACCACCCCACACCCTACTCGCGCGGGGCTCTCTCTCTCGCCACCCCACACCCTACTCGTGCTCTCTCTCTCGACAGCACACACCCTACTCGCGCACTCTGTCTCAACACCACACACCCTACTCGCGCTCTCTCTCTCGACACCACACACCCTACTCGCGCTCTCTCTCTCGACACCACACACCCTACTCGCGCTCTCTCTCTCTCGACACCACACACCCTACTCGCGCTCTCTCTCGCCACCCCACACCCTGCTCGCGCTTGCGCTCTCTCTCTCGCCACCCCACACGCGCGGGGCTCTCTCTCTCGCCACCCCACACCCTACGCGCGCGGGGCTCTCTCTCGCCACCCCACACCCTACGCGCGCGGGGCTCTCTCTCTCTCTCTCACTCGCCACCCGACACCCTGCGCGCGCAGGGCTCTCTCTCTCTCTCTCTCTCGCCACCCCACACCCTACACGCGTGGGGCTCTCTCTCTCTCTCGCCACCCCACACCCGCGGGGCTCACTCTCTCTCTCGCCACCCCACACCCTACACGCGCGCGGAGCGCTCTCTCTCTCTCGCCACCCCACACCCTACACGCGCGCGGAGCTCTCTCTCTCTCTCGCCACCCACCCCACACCCTACACGCGCGCGGAGCTCTCTCTCTCTCTCGCCACCCCACACCCTACACGCGCGCGGAGCTCTCTCTCTCTCGCCACCCCACACCCTACTCGCGCGGGGCGCTCGCTCGCTCTCTCGCCACCCCACACCCTACACACGCAGGGCGCGCTCTCTCTCTCTTGACACCACACACCCTGCTCGCGCTCTCTCTCGCCACCCCACACCCTACTCACGCTCT